>NC_041402.2:113348279-113533279 GCF_900747795.2 Erpetoichthys calabaricus
GAAACCTGCCTAACTTTTGTAAGTAAGCTGTAAGGAATGAGCCTGCCAAATTTCAGCCTTCTACCTACACGGGAAGTTGGAGACTTAGTGATGAGTGAGTCAGTCAGTCAGTCAGTCAGGGCTTTGCCTTTTATTAGTATAGATACCAACATAGTGGGAGGTTGCTTCTTTTTAAGGTCAGTCAGGAGCATGAATCTTTTGCAAAAACGTGGTAAAAACTGGTAGTAGTACACCTCTAACCCCAAGAAAGCTTGTACTTGCTGTTTGGTTTGTGGGCCAGTAAAGTATGGCATTCACTTTGGTACATTGAGGCCAGACAGTACCCCCTCAACCTAATAGCCTAAATAACTGTTTTTCATTAATCCAAAAAAACACTCCTTTGAATTTATAACTTAGTGACAGAAGTACTGCCAGAACATGCTGTATGTGCTTCTCTCATGTGCCAGAACAAATGACAACGTCATCCAAATAGTCAGCACTATATGTGTTGTGGGGCTGTTGCAGTCTATCCAACAGACATTGGAAGGTGGCTGGCAACTTGTGCAAACCAAATGAGAGGGTACAATACTGTCAGTGACTACTAGATGCACTAAATGCAGTCTTTTCCTTGGCAGATTCTGTTCAAGGAGTTTCTCTACTCACGGCATCGGAGAAGTATCGAATCAGGTAAATTGCTTCTGCAATGGCTTCCAACGGTTTAATCACCAAAAGCTGTCTGCCGTTGGTACAAAAAGAGACTGGACCAGGAACTAAATGTCTCTACAATAATACCAAGATCTAGCATCCGTTTGATGTCAAGTTCTACCTCAGCTTGCTTTACTTCTGAGCTGGGCATTCTCTGATAATCACTCCTGGTTTGGTTATGATGTCATGCTCATCAGCGAGTTCCTTCTGGGTTTTTCTTCAGCACTTCCAGGGTAGACAGAATGGTTGTTTCAAGCTCCCAAAATACAATACAATTTATTTTTGTATAGCCCAAAATCACACAAGAAGCCTCTTGACAGCCGCCCAGCCTTGACTCTCTAAGAAGACAAGGAAAAACTCCCAAAAAAAACCCTTGTAGGGAAAAAATGGAAGAAACCTTGGGAAAGGCAGTTCAAAAAGAGACCCCTTTCCAGGTAGGTTGGGCATGCAGTGGGTGTCAAAAAGAAGGGGGTCAATACAATACAATACACAGAACAGAACAAATCCTCAGTACAGTATAAAAATAAAAATTTTACAAGTACGGTCCAGAATTTAACAGTAGATGATATCACATAATATGATTTGGATTTGTTTAGAGTCCTGGAGATCTCAGCCATCAAGCTCCCTCCCCCATTTGGCCATTCCACAGCTGAAACTGCACTGGGCCAGCCAATCTGATGAAAGGACCCTTCTACCGCACGATTCCTGCAATCTTCCATCAGGGATGACTTTACCTTAGGCAGGCAAAACAACTTGGCAGGTGGGCTGTGGCACCAAGTGCCACATTTGAGTACCAAGAAGAAAGAATCAGAATAGGTGAGAGTTAGTAACAAATTTTAACTTTCATGTTACTTATGTTTTAGTGCTAATGACTAACAACAGAGATGCACTCTGTACAGTTAATCAGCAGCTCTAGTCAAGATATGCTAAACTGAAGTAGTGAGTCTTCAGCCGAGATTTAAAAGCTGAGACCGAAGGGGCATCTCTTATAGTAGCAGGCAGACCATTCCACAGTTTAGGGGCCCTGTAACTAAAAGCTGAACCTCCCACTGTTATTTTATTAATCCTTGGAATCATAAGCAGACCGGCATCTTGAGATCTTAATGTGCGCTCTGGTTTGTAAGTCATGATAAATTCAGACAAGTAAGCCGGAGCTTGGCCATTTAATGTTTTATATGTTAAAAGGAGGATTTTGAAATCTGCCCTAAACTTAACCGGGAGCCAGTGTAAGGATTTAAGAACTGGAGTTATGTGTTCATATTTTCTTGTTCTTGTAATAATTCTTGCACCAGCATTTTGGATTAACTGGAGGCTGTATAAAGAACAGTTTGAACATCCAGTGAACACTGCATTGCAGTAGTCAATCCACTAGAAGTAAATGCATGAATTAATTTCTCAGAATCCTGTTTATTTAGAAAGTGCCTTAATTTCCCAACATTTTTAAGATGGAAGAAACATGATTTGGACAACTTTGTAATATGCGCTTTAAATGACATGCTAGAGTCAAAGCGTCATTCCCTCCAACAATTAACATCTCTGTTTTACCTGTGTTTAAACACAAGTAGTTCTCATTCATCGACTCCTTTAATTCAGTAACACAACTAATTAAAGACAACATCGGAGAAACTTCATTTAATCTAAATGAAAGATTTAACTGGGTGTCATCTGCATACGAGTGAAAATTAACATTGTATTTCGTAATGATAGATTCCAGTGGAAGCATGTAAAGTGAAAACAGTAAAAGTCCCAGCAGTACTGAGCCCTGCGGGACACTATATCTCACTTTTGTGTATAATGATGGAGTACTGTCAGCACATTTCTGTACATATTGGAATCGATTTGATAAATAAGAAATAAACTAAGCGAGCACAGTGCCTGTAAGTCTAACATCATTGTCTAGCATGTACAGTAAAATAGAATGGTCAATGGTGTCAAATGCTGCACTTAAGTCTCACAACATAATTATAGTGGAGTTTTCTTCATCAGAGGATGTCAGAATGCCATTTACAACCAGCGTAAGTGCCATTTCTGTACTATGACCAGTGCAGAAACCAGACTGGAATTTCTCAAATAAATTGTAATGCGTAAGGTGTGACTGAAGCTGATTGGCGACTACTTTTTCTAGTATTTTAGAGAGAAAGGGTAAATTTGAAATAGGCCTATAATTATTTAGTATCTGTGGGTTTAGGTCTGACTTTTTAAGTAATGGTTTAATGACTGACACTTTTAGTGCATCAGGTACTGTGCCATGCAATAATGAACTATTGATAATGTTTAGAATAGGTGCTGCAAGAACATCCACTGCACTTTTTACTAATTTTGTTGGCACTGGATCTAGGGAACAAGTAGTGGGTTTCATTTTAGAAATTAAAGTTAAGACTTCCTGCTCAGTTACAGGATTAAAATTACTAAAGTGCTGAATACAATGTGAGGCAGGGTCTGCTAAGCTAGTATTTGGTTTGTACTGTGATGCTGAGATCTGGGATCTTATATTTTTAATTTTCTCATTGAGGAAGTTCATAAAGTCTGTACTGCTAATATCTGTTGGTATTTTGCACTGTAGATCTGAATTCCCATTTGTCAATTTAGCAACTGTTCTGAACAGTACCCGAGGATTTTTATTATTGCTATCTATTATTGTAGAACTATTCATTTAGCCCGTTACAATAATGGGCGCTACAACAGTAGTGCATAAACATTAGTAGGAACAGTCTATATTAAATGGCAAGGGACTTTGACCTCATTCTTTTCGTTGGTCGTATTTTTCTTTCTTTCAGTCTTTCTTTTGTTGATGTTTACTTGCTGAGCTGACCGTTCTTCGTGGGCTGCCACCGTGTATTGTGTGTCTTTAATTTTCTGTGACAGTAATACTGTCTTGTACGGCTCTATTCAATAAGGGCGCGCACAAAAAGGCGAGCTTCAAAAGGGCGACCTCAATTGAGCGTGGCGAATAAAGGCGTTCGTAGATAATTTAGTTCAAATGGCTCTGGAATATGTGAAGAGCAACAAAGGTGCAGATCTTTATTTACACGCGCCTTTATTCGCTGCGCCCAATTGAGGTCGCCTTTTTGTGCGCGCCTTTATTGAAGGATACCGTCTTGTACGTCCGCTGGCTTGTACGTCCGTAATATACCTTTAATTTTCTCTGGCGGTAATACAGGCGTGCGCGTCGATAATATGCCTTTAATCTCCTCTGACAGTAATACTGGTTTGTATGTGGCTGTAATATGCGTCACTGCATTGTATACCTTTAATTTCCTCTCACAGTAATACTGGTTTGTATTTCCGTAAAACGCCTCTAACTTTCTCTGACAGTAATATCGCGCATCGCACCGTGCCCCGCGCATGCGCACTTCATCAGAAGACACCCACACACGGACGCCTGGACGCACATAGGGATTTTATATATATAGATGGTATTCTGAGCGAGAAAGAAAGAGAAAGAGAGCTTTTTTATATTTTTTAACACTCTCTGTCAATGCAATTTGAAACACATGTAGCTTTGTTGTTCTCCATCTGTGCTCCAGTTTTCAACACTCTAATTTAAGAGCTCGAGTTTTTTCATTAAATCAGGTAGAGTTTCTATGTGCTTTGATCACTTTTGTTTTAAGGGGAGCCACTGCGTCCAGAGCATCTCTCAAGGTTACATTATAATGTGATGTTAGCTGATCTAAATTGTTTTCCACGTTTACATTTGAGGTCAACTGATCTACATGGT
The DNA here is from genome assembly GCF_900747795.2 of Erpetoichthys calabaricus. Lineage (NCBI taxonomy): Eukaryota > Metazoa > Chordata > Cladistia > Polypteriformes > Polypteridae > Erpetoichthys > Erpetoichthys calabaricus. The sequence goes on from NC_041402.2 coordinate 113,352,682, forward strand.
TTTCCACAATTACACTCAACTTACTCAAAGTATCTATAAATTTTGAAGCAGAATTACAGTCCAGTTGTTGCACTGTCTTTGTTTTAATCTGTGAGTACATTGTCAAGGGCAGGACTAAATCAAATGTAATTAAGTAGTGATCGGAAATAACTTCATTTAATGGAGTAATATTTAAATTTTGAATTTCAACTTTGTAAGTTATAATTAAATCTAATGTGTGGTTATGATTATGAGGTGGGCCTTTGACAATCTGACAAAATCCTACTGAATTTAACAAATACCCTAAGTTCTTGTCTATAAGCCGGACTCATGTATTAGCCGGAGACCAAAAATCATACGAATTTTTAAAATAAAATCGTATCATAGATAAGCCGGACTCATGGATAAGCCGAACGTACTATAACCTATAACTAATAGAAGGGAGGGAGGTCAGTGGTCTCACTCGCGCCCATTTAATTTCTTTAAGGGGGGAGAGAGTGTGAGATATTGCCGTCTCTCTCACTCCCCGCATGGCGCGGTTGGAGCGGCCGGAGCGCGTTCTTTCTGCTCTGGGCGTCGCCGAGTCAACACGAGCGCGTAGCGGTCATTTAAATTGTGATTTTATATGTAAGCATATTTAAATATATATCGCGGATTTCTGCGGACAATGGGTCTTTTAATTTCTGGTACATGCTTCCTCAGTTGGTTTGCCCAGTTGATTTCATACAAGGGACGCTATTGGCAGATGGCTGAGAAGCTACCCGGCTTACTGTTCTCTCTCTCTTGCGCTGACTATCTGTGATCCTGACGTATGGGGATTGAGCAGGGGGGCTGTTTGCACACCTAGACGATACGGACGCTCGTCTAAAAATGCTGAAAGATTATCTTCACGTTGCTATCTTTTGTAAAGCTGATTCCTGAAAAGACATGCTGCACAGTGCTTCGCATACTTAAAAGCTCGAAGGGCATGTATTGATTTTTGACTGAAAAACAAACTCTCCCTCTCTCTCTCTTTGTCTGCTCCTGACGGAGGGGGTGTGAGCTGCCGCCTTCAACAGCTTTGTGCCGCGGTGCTTCGCATACTTAAAAGCCAAACAGACATATTGATTTGTTTGCTTCACTCCTTTGAAGAGGAAGATATGTTTGCATTCTTTTAATTGTGAGACGGAACTGTCATCTCTGTCTTGTCATGGAGCACAGTTTAAACTTTTGAAAAAGAGACAAATGTTTGTTTGCAGTGTTTGAATAACGTTCCTGTCTCTCTACAACCTCCTGTGTTTCTGCGCAAATCTGTGACCCAAGCATGACAATATAAAAATAACCATATAAACATATGGTTTCTACTTCGCGGATATTCTTATTTCGCGGGTGGCTCTGGAACGCAACCCCCGCGATGGATGTATAAGCCGGACTTATGTATAAGCCGATATTCTATTTTTTCATTTTCACAACTTTTTTCCTTAGATAAGCCGCGGCTTATTGACAAGAACTTAGGGTAAGTAAAACATTTGCTAAAAGTGTCAGTTTCCACATCAATTTGTACATTGTAATTTCCCTTCAGTACAATGTGATCATAATTTATAGACAAATCAGATAAAAGGTTGCTAAATTCAGTCATGAACAATGAATATGGCCCTGGTGGTCTGTAGACTAGCACTATAATTGTGTTGGAATCTGTTTTAATATTTAAAATGAATACCTCAAAGGATGTAAAGTCGCCTAAAGTTTTAGACGTGATTTGCATTTTGTTGCAATGAATTATTCCAAGGCCTCCTCCTCGACCAGAATCTCTAGACTTATGAAGGAATGAGTATCCATCTGGTGACGCCTCAGCTAGGGGAACAGTGTCACATTTACTAAGCCAGGTTTCAGTGAGAAGACACAGATCAGATTTTGTACTTAATATAATATCATTTACCAAAACTGTTCAGACATCAAATTAAAACTGAAATAATGGCAGGTTTTGAGAGTGAAGTAGGAACATGGAGTAGAGATTGGGGAAAATACATCTGGCTAGATTGAGACTTGGTTGTTTCACCAGATACTTGACCAACCCCTTCTTGAACTTAATTTCATAAGGCCCTAGCCAATGAGCCAACAATTTAGAGTGGTAAGTGGAAATGAGAACCATGAAACGATCCTCAGGATTGAAGTCACTTAGGGTCATACCACATTTATTAAAAGGCCTGTGCTGCTTGCACCTACTCCATATGTGCTTTTAGAATAGAACTGATTCTATCAAATCTATTGCATAATTGTGCAATATATTCCAAAATATTAGAGGATTAGAGTGGCTCATTTTCCCAATCTTTTGGCTTGTGTGACTCCCAGTTTGCAAATAAGACTAATCTCAGTTCCTCCCATCCTCACTGACTGCCTTGCAAAGCATTTGTTTGAGCATCTCATTAAACTGCTCAACTAAGCCATCAGTTTGATTTTGATATACGGAAGTTTTTAAGTGCTTGATCTTGAGTAACATGGCAACATCCCTCAACATCTCCAAGGGGCAAGGTGTTCCTGACCTATAAGGACCTCTTAGGGATGCTGACTCATGCATTGGGTGAGTAGCAGGCTCTCTGTCAACAGGAACGACTGAATTTTTGCAAAATTTCAGGAATCATGGCTCCACTGTTCTCTTTTAAAAAAGCCAATATTTGTAGGTCATAATCAGAGGCAGCACTGCTTGTTGAGGCCATTATAAGCCCACTGCGCTTCCTCTGTTAAGAATGGTGCCAGTATGTGCACCCATTCCACATGCTTCCAGTGATGTTTGGTAGCTGTTCTTTCAAAAATACACACAGTAATTGCAGAGACATTTTCCACAGAAAAGATCCGTCTTAAGACTGACTCCAAGATGGCGCTAGAGCCTTTTTTTCTGGAGTGTGGCTCAGAGGGTGGGCTCAGTGGATTCAAAATGTATTCAGACCCCTTCAGATTCTGCATATTTTATTCTGTTGTAGACTTTTAAATGAATACAGTCGTCATTTTTGCTCATGAATCTGGACTCAATAACCCATAAAAACAGAATGAAAACATGTTTTCAGAAAAGTTTGCAATTTAAAAAAAAATCAAAAACTGAAATCTCTCATTCATTTAAGTATTCACACACTTAATTTCAGCAATTTGTAAAAGACCCTTTTGGCAGTAAATATAGGTTCGAATCTTCTTGAGTCCTAATATCATCTTTGTGGGTACAGTTTATCTCGAGGCAGGAGCCAGAATACGAGTAGTATCTATGACTGCAGCATGAGACCCTGGAAAGAAATCTGACATGGAAGAATCTGAGAGGAATGTTCGCTACTACTAACACTATTTCTGTTTTAAAATATTATCTGTAGTAAATAACAGAGTTAAAATTAACCTAATATTTCGATACACTGTTTTTGTTTCTGCATGGCCCAAACCACCTTTGTGTCATCACTTTTGTGCTTGCATTTGTGCCTGGTTGTGCCTTGCAAACGACTGGCACCCCATCCAACAGGATTGCTTCCTGGTTTGCACCTAGTGCTAGTGAGAGAATCATTGCCTTCCTGTGGCCTTAAACCAGACAGATATAATTTTCTCAGCAGTATTTGTAGGAATAAAGGTATTTCTAGTAATTGAGAGAAATTCGTGATAGATTTGCACTATGAAATTCTAAAACTAGTAATTGTCCATTTCCTCACAATCATAATACAACAATCTATGTGATTTGAAAAAGCGCAAACTCTGTACACCACTTGATGAGACTGGGATTCAAACCTACAAGCTACCACTCCGCTTACATTAAACATTGAGTAATGTGAATAACACTAAATGTGTAAATTTATATTTTGTTTGGTTACTGTCACTAAAAGACGCCGAAAGCAAGCAGATAAAATCCTTGCAAGGTAATTCAATAATAAATGTTGAAACAAAGCAGTATATCTGTACATCCCGGACAGGAAAGGAAGCAGACCCGGAAGGTAGAGATAGACAGACAGCCCCTATAAAAGTAGATATATTACTAGGGAACTGTTATTCCCCCCCAGCATGCTAGATGGCAGCAGTCCTGGATAGCCACACCCAGTGGGAAGCCAGCAGAGCGTGCCAGGAAGTGTAGTCTGGCAGGGCAGCCCTGCTGGGGTCACGGGGTGTGGCAGGAGGGCGTTGCAGGGAAACAAGCTCCCTACTCTGATAATGGACTTCCGTGTGACCTGGAAGTGCTTCCATCAGGCAATCGCCCTGACACCGGAAGTACTTTTGGGTCTGTAATAAAAGGGACCACAGTCCCTTATTCAGGCGAGTCAGAGCTGTGTGGTAGAGAGGCAACACTTGACTGGAGGAGGGCAGTGCAGTGGTGAGAGAGTATATTGTGGAGAGAGAAAGACCAGTGTTTTTGTGCTTTGTGTAATACTTTTTGGAGGTATTTCAAATAAAACCTTCATTTATTTGGATAAAGGACTTTGGTTTTGTGATCATTTCGGGGTTTGGGCAGGCTGTCACCAATGTGTCCATCACAATATATATATATATATATATATATATATATATATATATATATATATATATATTGTGTGTGTGTGTGTGTTTGTTATATTCTTTTTTTTTTTTTTTTGTAGCAGTAAGAATCTTCAGTAGGTCAGGGCTTTCATACAGAAGACATAAGTTTTCTTAGATATGTCCAATAATGTGCCCTACAGAGACATTAGGTACATCGATAATGCTGAACAATTTATTTAAACTATAATCTTGATATTATTATAATTCATACAGTATTTCCAGAATCTTAATTTACAATACCTTGTCAGGACCTCACAGAGTTTTCTAGAAATGTAAATATCTGTTCACTCCATATTTCACTTTACATATTGAGAAATGGCATTTATATATTTAGACACTTACTTGATATATTCAAACTTTGAATTTACACCTTCACAAATGATTTTATAGTACATATTCATTTTTTAACTTTATATATTAGAAATGAATTTATAAACTCAGATGCTTAATATAATATATTCAGGAATTACTTTATATGTTCAGATATGAACCATATATATTCAGAAATATAATGCAACTTACAATACAACTTATGTTTTGTGTAGCGCTATTCACTGAGTACAAGAGCAGAGCTCTGTGAACAATTCTTACTTGAAATGTAAGTATAGATTACACTAATTAATAAAACACAGAACTGGTACATATGTAAATGGAGATGTGTTAAAACACACAAAGAACAAGGTAGAAACTGATTCAACATAAATGGAAACCAACAATGTCTGTCCATTAATTTATTGATGAACTTTCTTGTAAAAGAGAATGACAAAAATAAAATCACTGTCCCAGAGACCTATGTCAACTGGCTGCCCACTCGTTCCTATGTTTTCTATTGCGGAGTCTGTTCTGGCTGTCCAGTCTGAATCTTTGTATCCGATGATGGCAACGCTCCTTTATATGAGATGTCTTTTCCATATGTAGGAGAGAAGCCTGGCAATAGAGCAGTGGCACTAAATGCCACATCAAGATAAGAAGAAGTGAAACAGAACAGAGGAAGGTTAGTAATAGTTTAAAAATACTGTTATTAATATAATTTAATCAAATTATATAAACAATATAATATTGTTATTAATACTTATATTTCTGTTCAAACAACTAACAAACAGAAATGTAGGATGCACAACTAATCAGCAGCTCTAGTCAGGGTATGCTGCAATAAAGTAGTAAGTCTTCAGCATGGATTTAAAAGCTGAGACTGAAGGGGCATCTCTTATATTAGAAGACAGATCATTCCACAGCTTCAGGGCCCTGTAACTAAAAGCTCGACCTCCCACTGTTATTTTTTTTTTTAATCCTTAGAATCTTAAATAGGCCAGGATCTTAAGATCTCAATGTGCACTCTGGTTTGTAAGTAATGGCAAGTTCATATAAATAAGCAGGACATTGGTCAATTAAGGCTTAACTAGTAGCCAGTGTAAGAACTTGACAACTAGAGTTATGTCTTGTTATTTTCTAGTTCATGTAATAATTCTTACAAAAGCATTTTGAATTTACGAAAGCTGCATAAAGAACAATTTAAACAGCCAGTGAATAAGACATTGCAGTAGTCAATCCTGCTAGAAGTAATTGTATGCATTAATTTCTTAGTATCCTGCATATTTTAAGATGTTCCATGCTCCTTCCTGGATGGGCTGCCTCAAATTAGGACCCGAGTGCTGCTGTGCAGCTGGTGACGCCTCAACACCACACCAGTTCTGATCACCAACAGACCTGACCCCATTGGCTCTCCGACAGTTTTGACTCTTCCAGGGATGAGGCTCCCAAGGGCATTCCCACATCCCCTTCATAATATGAGAAGCTTTCCTATGGGCAGCTGCAGCAGAGCTACTTTTGCGGAGAGCAGAAAGGAGTAAGCTTTCTAACTCCGCATTTCAGTGTTGGCACTCTCTGAGGTGTGCAGACCTGGGACTGGCCAGAGCTCAGTAGGTGGGTACACCTTTTATTGGTCTGGTCACTCTGATGGCTATCATACTCATGGAGTAACTGTTGTTGTGGTGGACCAGTTCCTTGTGATTTTGCCCGATGTCACTCCTTTCAACAAATGTACTATGAGACTCAAATTAAGGCACTCTCTGGGCAGCTCATCTGTTGTCTTAGTGTATACTCTGACCATGGTGAGTGATGCTTCAGTGACAGAGACATTTTATTTGCAACTTTGCTCAGTGCTTGATGGGTTCTCAAGAGGTGACACTTCTGTGGTCATTGGTGACTTCAATGCGACCACTGGTATTGACAGGGCTGGCTATGAAGATTGTGTAGGTCCCCATTGGTCTGGTGACAGTGGTGAAATTGTCTCCATCTTCCTTGACTTTGCAAAAGGTCAGAAGATTTGGATCACTGCATCCTAGTTGCAGCACCTTGAGCCGTTGTTGGACTTGGAATTCCAATACTGGTGGTGCGGTGAAGGAGATCAATCACATCCTTGTGGGCAGACACTGGAGGCTCTTACAAAACTGCAGGGTCTACAGATGTTCCCAGTTTGTGAATTCTGACCACCAACTTTGTCTTGCTACTCTGATGATCCAGCCTAGGTCCAGTAGGCTACCATCTACTAGGAAAATGAGGCTGGACCTGGCCAGACTCCAAGATTAGACTGTTTATAACGAGTTTGCATGCAGTTTGTGTGTGACTACTGACCCTGAAAGTTGCTGAGGGTTGTGTTGGTGTTACTAGTGTTCTCATAAGGAGGTGTTTCATCTCGTAGGGCACACTGTATATCATCGAGAGTAGTCACTGCACACAGCATAATGGCAACTCCAGTCTGTCCTGGGAACTGAGAAGGACTGCTACAAAGGCTCTGAGGGCAGATGAGGAGGCATTTGTTAGAGGAATCTGTGAGCAAGTGACACACCATCTATGGTCTAGTGGCCCACATCCTGCTTACAGAGAAACTGAACAATTATGCACATCTGAATCTGTTCCTCAGAGTGTCAGGGTCAGTGAGGCAGACGGAACAGTCCTTACGGATGACACTGCAGTTGTTACCCACTGGGCTGGCCAGCTGCTTAAAGCTGATCCTCCGGCTAGGATTTTAGACATTTCTTGGTCCATGGCTCTTGAGGCTGATCCTCCAATTAGCTTTGAGCCACCCAGTCTCACCGAGATTGTATAGGTGGTGAACCAGCTGAGGGTATGGAAGGCTGCAGAGATCTGTGGTATCTGGGATGTTCTCCAGGCTGATGGTATGATGGTATGTTCTCCTGGCATTGCAAACAATCTTTGTTTCCATTTGTTCATCCCATCTGACTGGAAAATGGGACTTATCATCCCAATCCGGAAAGGGAAGGGTGATCACCAGGATTGTGGCAACTACAGGAGGATAACACTGCTGTCGGTGCTGGGTAAGGTCCTTGCTAGGGTCATCCTCCATAGGATTCATGACCACTTGCTCACCTACCAGCGACTGGAGCAGTCTGGTTTTACACCAAAGAAGTCTACCATCCTGGAGCTTATACGCGAATGTCAGCAGAGTTTTTTTGTAGCCTTTGTTGCTTTTCATAAAGTGTTCAAGCTGCCCTGTGGAACATCCTGAGAGTTTGCAGGATACCCTAAAAGTTGCTGGATATCATGGCGTGCCTGTACACTGGTACTGTCAGTGCTGTGCAGAGTGGAGGCAGAACCTCTGTGTTTTTCCCAGTTGATGTGATGTTCATGGAGTAAATGGAGGTTCTGATTGGGGCTCTCGAGGGACTGAGTGAAGAGTCTGGGTGTCTGAGCTTGCGAGTGTCGTAAATAAAAACTAAGATCCAGGCCTTTAATGACCTCTTAGGCACAGCAATCAGCAGTGTGTCTGTCTCTGGAGAGAGTGTCGACCTTGTTGAGAGGTTTAAATACCTTGACAGTGACATTCATGTCTCTGGTGACTCTTCCTATGAAGTCAGAAGACGGATTGAGAGAGCATGGGGGGTCATGAGGTCGCTGCAAAGGGGTGTGTGGCGCTCCCGATATGTATGCAAAAGGACGAAGGTCCAAGTCTTTAGAGTCCTGGTGCTTCCTGTCTTGATATATGATTGCGAGACATGGATGCTATCCAGTGACTTGAGACGAAGACTGGACTCCTTTGGTACTGTGTTTCTCCGGAAAATCCTTGGGTACTGTTGGTTTGACTTTGTGTCGAATGAGCGTTTGCTCATGGAGTCCCGAATGAGGCACATTACCTGCATTGTGAGGGAACATCAGTTTCGGCCATGTGGCGTGTTTCCCTGAGGGTCATCCAGCTTGTACGATTCTCATTGTTGGGGACCTGAGTGGCTGGACCAGGCCAAGGGGTCACCCACGTAACACCTGGCTGCAGCAGATAGAGGGTCATTTCCGGAGGGTGGGACTGGATTGCGTGTCTGCCTGGGGGGATGCCAACCGGGATCCAGAGCTGTTTCGTCGTGTGGTGGGTGCGGCAATGTACTGTACCAGTGCATGCTCCCCAACTTGACTTGACTTGACTACTTAGTTTCACAAGGCCAGACATGATTCTAAAACCAGAATACACATCTGGGAACACCCTGTTAAAATGTGTTAGTGAATAACAGCAAAATCCTCTACTGCAAAGGTTATACCCACAAGGCTTCTTCCCCTAAAACACCCACCCCCAATTTATCCACTCCATGCATTTTAAACTGATGCCAGGGGTTTAGGGAGGAAGCAAAAGATAATAAACAAAAGACATATAGGAAATGATTTGCACTGTACTGTAATTCTACAGCAAAAAGAAAGTACTAATGAATGGGACATTTTGAATCACTGAACATATTTTTAATTCGTTTAAATCAGTACAATTCCTAGATATTTTTGAATGCATTAAGAGTACAAGTCATTTCTCATAAAACAGTAGAAAGAGGCAATTGAAAAGTGTGAACCACTAAACTTCAAACAGGGCAACTGACTCTTGGGATGTCAAAATAGTTGGATTCAATCAAATGTCAGATGTTCCCCATGGAAGTGGTTTGTGTAGCTGGTATTTGTGATGGTAAATAAAAAAGATTTGCACACATGTAGACAACCCCTATTACAGTAAAAGCATATTCAAAGATATATTGAGTATGTACACCACTGCGAAAAAATCCTGTCTAATCTGAATCATGCTGTTGAATCATTATCTGTTTTTAGTGACCTTAAATAGTGTCCAAAACCTTTACCTTGACTGAACACAGGGTTGTTTATAAAATTTAATCAAGACCAAAGTGATCTAGGCCAAAGTTTGAAAACAGTGTGAGCTTGGGTCCGAACACCATCAGGGTAACACCAGCACTTTCCACAAAACACACGTTTATTAAATACTAAAGTCCCACACAGCACACAGTGCCCCCAGCACTAATCACCCTCTCCATGGGTCTCTCTTCTTTAAATATTTATTTTATTAATTTTCATTGTAATCATTCCATACAAACAGATCAATTTATACCCCAACAAATTTGAAAACAAATCAAACCCCACCCCTGAGAAGGAGAGCTTAGCTAAAGGAAAATTTCTTGAAGCTTTTTAATAAGGCAACATTAGACAAAAGAAGGGGAGAAGTAAATATCTATATAAATAAGAGATGGAGAAGGGAGTTAAATGCAATAATAGTTATTTCTCTTATTCTAAAATAATATTGATTAAATCCTGCCATGTTTTGAAAAAATTTTGTACAGATCCTCTAACTGAAAATTTGATTTTTTCCAATTTCAAATAATATAAAACATCGGTTTCCCACTGACTTATAAGAGGAGAATTAGGATTCTTCCAATTTAACAAAATAAGTCTGCGTGCCAAGAGTGTAGTGAATGCAATCACCGTTTGCTTGTCCTTCTCCAATTCCAGTCCATCTGGAAGGACACCAAACACAGCTGTTAGTGGGTTAGGAGGGATTGTGATACTAAGGCTGTCTGAGAGGCACTTAAAAATTTTTGTCCAAAATGATGTTAGTTTGGTGCAGGCCCAGAACATGTGACCCAGTGAGGCAGGAGCTTGGTTGCAGCGCTCGCAGGTTGGATCCTGGCCTGGAAACATTTTGGACAGTTTTAAGCGAGACAGATGAGCTCGATATATAATTTTTAGTTGAATAATTCTATGCTTTGCGCATATAGAACTCGAGTGAATTCTCTGCTTTGCTACCTTCCACTCCTTTTCTGATATATTGATTAAGAGATCTTCTTCCCAATGTCCTCTTGGGTCTTTGAAAGGTAGGGACTCTAATAAGATTTTATATATTGCGGAAATAGTGTTTGTTTCCTCGGAATTGAGCAGTATTTTTTCCAGCATTGTGGAGGGTGCAAGGTGGGGGAAATCGGGCAATTTCTGTTTAACAAAATTTCTAATTTGAAGATAGTAAAAGAAATGTGTAGCTGGGAGGTTAAATTTTGAACGTAATTGTTCAAAAGATGTAAATATGTTGTCTATATAAAGATCTCTGAGCATTTTAATCCCAAAACTTTTCCAGGTATTAAAAACTGGATATACTTGCGAAGGTTGAAAGAGGTGGTTCCCTTGCAGAGGTGCCACTGATAAAAGATTTTCCATCTTAAAATGCTTCCTAATTTGGTTCCATATTCTGAGTAAGTAAAGCACAATTGGGTTATTAGTATATTTGCGATAACTTTCATTTATTGGAGAGCAGAGCAGGGAATATAAAGAAGTACTACAGAATTTTACTTCTATTGCAGACCAAGCCTGGGTATGTGCATTTATTTGTGTCCAGGTTTTTATGGCTTGTATGTTTGCTGCCCAGTAATAAAACTGAAAATTAGGTAAAGCCATGCCACCTTCTGCCTGAGGTCTTTGTAGGGTCGCTCTTCGGATACGTGGGTGTTTTGAGTTCCAAATGAATGAGGTTATTATTGAATCTAACTGTTTAAAAAACGATTTATTGATATATATTGAAATGTTTTGAAATAAAAAGAGAAGTTTAGGAAGGATATTCATCTTAACAATGTTAATTCTTCCGGCTAGAGTGAGATGAAGGGTTGACCATCTATGCAAGTCTTGCTTAATTTTTTCCATACAGACGGCAAAATTTTGTTGATAAAGAGCTTTATGTTTACTTGTGATATTTACCCCTAGGTATTTAAACTGATCTGCTATGGTAAAAGGTAGGGTGTCTAATCTAATATTATATGCTTGTGAGTTCACTGGAAAGAGTATACTTTTATTCAGATTAATTCTAAGACCAGATATCTTTTGAAATTCTGTTAGTGCTGTTAAAACAGCAGGGACAGTGTTTTCTGGGTCCGATATATATAAGACCATATCATCTGCATATAGAGAAATTTTCTGTTCCAGTCCTTCTCTGACAATCCCCTTTATCTGATAAGAATTTCGGCAGTGAACCGCCAGTGGTTCAATAGCGATTGCAAACAACAGTGGCGACAAGGGACATCCTTGTCTGGTACCACGTTCTAGTTTAAAGTAGTCTGAGCAAATTTTATTAATACAAACTGAAGCTTCTGGACTGGTATACAGTAGTTTGATCCAAGCACAAATATTCGGGCCAAACCCAAATTTCTCCAATGCAGTGAAAAGGTAATTCCATTCGATCATGTCAAATGCCTTTTCTGCGTCTAATGATAGTAATATCTCTGGGGTGTTTGATTTTGCTGGTGAATATATAACATTAAACAAGCGTCGGAGATTTGAAGATAGATGTCGGCCTTTAATAAATCCAGTTTGATCTTGTGATATTACCGAGGGCAGCACTTTCTCCATCCTTCTAGCTAGGATTTTTGAGAGTATCTTAACATCATTATTCAGGAGTGAAATTGGTCTATATGATGCACATTGTAACAAGTCCTTATTTTGTTTAGGAAAGACGGTGATTAATGCTTGTCGAAATGTTTGAGGCAGTATTTGGTGGTCTTTAGCTTCTGTAAATGTTACCAATAAGAGTGGAGCTAGCTGAGTGGAGAATTTCTTATAAAACTCTACGGGGTAACCATCAGGGCCTGATGATTTCCCGCTTTGTATTGACTTTATAGCGTCTAGTAATTCTGTTAGCGTTAGAGGTTTATCCAGTTCCTCAGCACTTAAAGCATCTATTTGTGGTATTTGTGAATTATCCAGAAATGCATTAGATTGCGTGTTGTCTTCTTTGGGCTCAGTGGAATATAAAGACTTATAGTAATCTCTAAATGTGTGCATTATTTTATTATGGTCGATGATTTCTTCTCCATTCTTGTTGGTGATTACTGGTATTGCATTGTGAACTTCTTGTTTATGAATTTGTTGAGCTAAAAGCTTATTAGCTTTTTCTCCGTGTTCATAGTAATGCTGTCTAGACTTATAAATAAGTTGTTCAGTTTCTTTAGTTGTTAAGATGTTAAGTTCTGTATGAAGGGCCTGCCTTTTCCTGTGAAGAGCTTCACTTGGACGCCTGGCTTGTTCTTCATCTATTCTAGTAATTTCATTTCTTAGCTCTGACACTTTCTTGGTTTCTAATTTATTTCTATGGGAAAGATATGAAATAATCTGGCCTCTTAAGAAGGCCTTTAGAGTTTCCCAGAGTGTTCCTGCAGAAACCTCTGTGGACGTGTTTGTCTCTAGGAAGAAGCTGATTTGTTTGGATATAAATTCTGTGCAGTTCTCGTCTGCCAATAAAAGAGGGTTAAGACGCCATCTGCGAGGTGAGTATGAGGGGCTTATTGATTTTAGCTCCAAGACTAGAGGGGCATGGTCAGAGATAACAATTGTGTCATATTTGCATGATTTAATTGTAGGCAGGAAATTATTATCTATAAAAAAATAATCAATTCTTGAGTAGCTATAATGCACTGGTGAGTAGAACGAATATGTTCTTGAGTTTGGGTTAAGAAACCTCCAGGGGTCTGATAAGTTGTGATCATTTAAAAACTGTGTAATTATCTTTGCAGTATTAGATGTCGTCCCCCCTGTCACAGGAGTCCTATCTAAGAGTGGATTTAAAACACAATTAAAGTCCCCAGCCATTATAATTTTATGAGTGTTCACATTGGGAATGGATGCAAATAGATTTTGCATGAATTCCTTATCATCAACATTGGGTGCATAAACATTTATCAAAATCATTTTACTGTTATATAAGTTGCCCATGACCATCACATATCTCCCTTCAGGGTCCGACACTACCTCTGATGCTACAAATGGAACTGTTCTATGTATGAGAATTCCCACCCCTCTAGTTTTCTTTATAAAGCTAGAATGGAACATTTGGCCAGTCCAGCCTTTTTGTAATCTGAACTGATCCTTGGTTAGTAAGTGGGTCTCCTGTAGAAATACTATTTTAGCGTTTAAGCCTGTTAGGTGAGAGCATACTTTCTTTCTCTTTAATTCGTGATTCAGGCCTTTAACATTCCAGCTCACAAAGTTAACTGTCCCATCATGGAGACATTGATTCTGAGTTTTTAATGTCATTTATAGTTTTAATTGGTAATATGGCAGTTTTAATCTTAGTTTCAAGATTCCCCATGAGTTGTTGCATTTTAGCCTGTTGTTGCATTGATATTTATAATTATAAGGATTACAAGAATAGATTAGATATAACCTGCTCTCCTTCTCTCCCCCCTTTATCCCCCCACCCCCCCATTTTGCCTCCCCACATGAGGCTAGATCCCAATTCGCGATGTTCCAGTCCTCTGACATACGAAGAGACAGAGCACGTCCAAAACAAAACAAACCCCACTCTGCAGCGGCATTACAGAATTAAAACAGAGATATCTTTTACAGTTAAATCCTTAATACTATCTGCCGAAAATGTTCTCATTAACAATATTTAAGCTTGGAATAATCTTCAGCGCTTTTAAGTTAAGATATTAAGATTTAAAAAAAAAAAAAAAAAAAAAAAAAAAAAAACAACCCTGGGAATGATTTTAAAAACTAGTCTAGAATAAACCTGGTAATTCCTACTGTAATAGTATAATGGTAATTATATAAATAGTAGAACAAGCAATAAACCAAGGGTATGAAGTTAAACAGTCTACTTTAAGGTATAGTAAAATAAAAAATAAATAAATAAATAAATAAAACGAATCCTACTTTAATCACTTCCACATTTTCACACTCACGTCTATAACTCTATAACTCTGATTAAAACATAAACATATAACATATAAAGTCCAGATAAAAAAAAAAAAAAAAAAAAAAAGAAAATAAGGGATGTATCATTATAATACCAGTCTCTTTAAACATGGATCCAGCGATCAGATCATAGGTCCTTCCCGTGCCTTGATAGAATACGGCTCTTTAATTTTAATTAACTTTCAAAAAAGTGTCGGAAACAGCTTCTTTAATTCTTTTTCAGCTTCTTCTTTGCTGAAGAAAATATAATGTCGATCTTAAACTTCCACTTTCAGTTTGGCAGGATACAAGAGGCTGTATTTGATATCGGCTTCACGTAGAATCCTTTTAATGTCGATGTAGGATCTGCGTTTTGCAGCTGTTGATGGTGAGAAGTCGGGAAAAATACGAATAAGATTATTTTCGAATATAATCTCTTGCTTGTGTCTGAGAAGTGCCATCACGTCGAGCTTACATCTTAGTCGTTCGAAGCGGACAATAAAAGACCTAGGTTTAAAGGCGCTTGGTATCTTTGTGCGATAAGCCGTGGCTATCTCATTGTCGAGTTTAAAGTCATCTCCAATTATTTTAGACAGTAATTCTACTGCAAATTTCACTGGGCTTGAGCTTTCTCGTTTCTCAGGTATACCCTCAATTCTTATATTATTTCTTCTGCACCCATCCTCCAGGGCTGCAAGTCTGTCTCCAAGTTTTTTGCATTCCGAGTTCGCAGCTGTGGCTTTTTCATCGGCGTTAGATGCCAGTTGTTCCGCTGTTTCCACTCGAGCCGTGAGTCCCTGCTTAACGTCTTCCAGCTGATCTGAAACGTCATTAATATGATCATCAAGCCTTTTCAGTTTGGAATTAGTTTCTTCAATGTGTTCCACTAATTTCTCCAACATGCCTTTAAAGTTCACGTCGAAACGTTTAAATAGACGCGTTTCCTTTGTTATCCTTCTTGAGCTCAATGGCCACCTTCTTAAGATCATTTGTGTTATCTTTCTTAAGCTCATTCATGGCCGTAACCATGGCAGTTGACTGTGTAGCGATCATCTCTTTCTGTGTAGCGATCATCTCTTTCAGTTCGGACAGTTCACTTCGGCTTTCGTGCTCCGCAAGTGAAAATGCAGCTCCTGTTACAGGATCGCGATGAGTAGATGTGAGCACGTCCTGCAGAGCCCTTTCTAGTCTCGAATGATCCTCAGAAATCGGCGATCCCTCGCGACCTGTATCACTTGCGCCTTCGCTCCCATTTTCACTCTCGACTGGAGACGATACAATGGAGCGGGGTCCCAGGAATTCTGCGCACTCTTCTGCCTGTTCCAGGTCAGTCTCCGTGAGGCCATACCTTACACTTGCACTCAGGCCGGAAGTCTGTCCGGACTTTGATGCAGCTTTAAGTTTCTTTTCCGGTTCCTTCTGACTTTTCTTCTTGTTACTCATGCTTGTATATTGTAGTGGAAGTTCCTTGGTCGGGTTAAATACAGGATACCTCTAAATAATATGAAATACGTGGTAAAATAAAGCCGCTGCTAGCGGAGCTCTGCTTCAGACGTCCATCTCCTATAAACGGACGAAACCATGGGTCTCTCTTCTAAATGTCCGTGGGCCACCTTTCCTCACTAACTACAAGTACCATAAATTTACACCAGCTGTTTCAGACTCAAATAAATCAAATGTATGTTTTTATTCTATAATAGTAGTAATACATAGCCGCTCAGTACTCAAAAGAGTTGCATGAAGGCTCCTGGGATCGAACCTGCCACCTCTCAACTTGGAGACAGCAGTTCTTACCTCTACACCAGCCAAGCAGACATATATGTGGGTGTGTGTGTCGTACCCTATCCCAATTTCTTTTACTTTAGTTAAATTCTTGAAAAAAAGCGCACTTGTTTTGATATATCTGTGTCTTTTGTGAAACTGTTTATTTGATGTTTGGACTTCAGTCTTCACACATTATACACTTCAGCATTTGGCCAAATATTAGTAGAACATGAAAAAAGTTTCTGTTCTAGTTATGTGTTCAATATTTCTTGCCTCGCATTTCCTGTCATCCTACATTTACACAGACAGTTGTAAATACAGTAATCCCTCCTCCATCGCGGGGGTTGCGTTCCAGAGCCACCCGCGAAATAAGAAAATCCGCGATGTAGAAACCATATGTTTATATGGTTATTTTTATATTGTCATGCTTGGGTCACAGATTTGTGCAGAAACACAGGAGGTTGTAGAGAGACAGGAACATTATTCAAACACTGCAAACAAACATTTGTCTCTTTTTCAAAAATTTAAACTGTGCTCCATGACAAGACAGAGATGACAGTTCTGTCTCACAATTAAAAGAATGCAAACATATCTTCCTCTTCAAAGGAAACAGAGAGGAAAGCAAACAAATCAATAGGGCTGTTTGGCTTTTAAGCATGCAAAGCACCGCCGGTACAAAGCTGTTGAAGGCGGCAGCTCACACCCCCTCCGTCAGGAGCAGGGAAAGAGAGAGAGAGAGAGAGACAGAGAAAAACAAAGTCAAAAATCAATACGTGCCCTTTGAGCTTTTAAGTTTGCGAAGCACCGTGCAGCATGTTGCTTCAGGAAGCAGCTGCACACAGAAGGTAGCAACGTGAAGATAATCTTTCAGCATTTTTAGACGAGCGTCCGTATCGTCTAGGTGTGCGAACAGCCCCCCTGCTCACACCCCCTACGTCAGGATCAGAGAAAGTCAGCGCAAGAGAGAGAGAGAGAAAGTAAGTTGGGTAGCTTCTCAGCCATCTGCCAATAGCGTCCCTTGTATGAAATCAACTGGGCAAACCAACTGAGGAAGCATGTATCAGAAATTAAAAGACCCATTGTCCGCAGAAATCTGCGAACCAGCAAAAAAATCTGCGATATATATTTAAATATGCTTACATATAAAATCCGCGATAGAGTGAAGCCGCGAAAGGCGAAGCGCGATATAGCGAGGGATCACTGTACAGAACACACAATATTTTACCTATACAATTCAAGACACCTCACACCCAGATAAACAGACTTGAGCTGGGAGAACTTTGTGTACGACTAAAGCTGCGTTGGTGGGGGGTTGGGATAGCAGGCTGCTGGTGCTGATTGATAAATTTGCTAAACAAAAGACACTGATGAGGAGATGCGAGGGAATTTAAGGTGGCCCGGGATTACAAGTCTTTTTGTAGGCTTCTGGGATTCTAGTGTTAATGAAAAAAGTCCACAAAAGCACACCTTGTAAATAGGACTACAGTAAAACCTTGGATTGCGAGTAACTTGGTCTGCGAGTGTTTTGCAAGACAAGCTAAAATTTTTAATACATTTTAACTTGATAAACAAACGAGGTCTTTCAATACGAGTAGTACATGTACTCTTTGTCCGCTGAGCGTTACGTGGGGATTGTGGGTGATCATCTCCCATGCTTGTTCTCAGTCGGTGTGCTTCACTCATATAGTCAACATCCGTATGAACGTATAGTGTTTACTATAGCATGATGACCACGTGTGTGTGCTGTAACGTGCGAGTCCCTGTCATGCACCCCAAAACACAAGGCTGACTCTCAGTACTTTTGCAAAACCAGCTTTATTGAGCATGAAACTGGAACAGCACGGTTATTTACTGTAGCGGAATCTACCGCTCTCCTATACAGAGACACCGCAATCAGGCAGGGTTGTGACCAGGTTAGTGGCTAAGTAATACTGTGCTCTTGCATTTATAATGTTCCTTGCATCACCCATCGACGGCAGGTGCTTATAGCTTGACTGCGATCTTTTCTGATTCACTTTTACAGCGAACTGCTACAGTGCTGGAAGCCTGTGGTTGTTTTGGGACGCTCTTCCGTGTGTCGTCCCATATGGGGGGTTGGTGGGAGGGGAATCCCAAAAGAGTTTAGAAATCTTACATTGCATAAAGCATTTTTTTAAGTTTATGTCCAAGTGTTTGACTCTTCAGGCAAAAGCAACTGTCATTGGATAGGTTCCTTGTTAAAGTTGCAAAAAAAGAGAAAGATTCCAGTGAGCCAAAAGATAGCAGTGATTCCTGTTAGTTATAGTGAAAGTTGTCCTACACAATAACCCTCCTCCTCCTCTTCTCTCTTGCCTCCCTCACACCAGCCACAATTCTTTTCAAAGATAAAGTGCAGGTTAATTTGTTTTACATATTTTTACTTTATATTTTGTATTAATCATTTTTATATAAATATTTGTGGGTTGTGAAATGAATTATCTGAGGTTCCATTATTTCTTATGGGGAAATTCACTTTGATATATGTGTGCTTTGGATTACAAGCATGTTTCCGGAACGAGTTATGCTCGCAAACCGAGGTTCCACGTATATAATGATTGTGGTTTAACATTTTCCAACTTTTAGTTTCTCTGAAGTTAAAACAAAACAATTTGATAAATATGAACTGAACCAGGCAAGGAAAGTGCCTGTGTGTCCAATGAACTTTCTAGCCTTTGTAACAAAGTAGTATGGTCAATGGTGTCAAACACTAAATCTAACAACTGTATTGCTGTGGAATTTTCTTCATCAGATATATCAGAATGTTGTTTAAAACATTGTTTTTGTATTATCACCAGCAGAAAAACAACTGAAGATTAAGCTGCATGGCAACTACTTTTTGAAGTATTTTAGAGACCAAGTTTAAATTGGAAATGGGTCTATAATTTTTAAGTGTACATGGGTCTGGAAAAGAGTATTGAGCAGCAGCAAAAGTTGATCAACTTCATCGGCTTTTCATAGTGTCCATTTAGGAACACTGTGGAAGATTGCATGCTGTATATATTTTATATATACAGACACTAATTTTATATATTTAGGAATTATTTTATATATTCAGATGCTGACTCTTCAGAAATTACTTTGTATGTTCAGACGTCTTTATATATTCAGGAATAATTATATATTCAGACTTTATATATTCAGAAATTACTTTCTACTGCATATTCAGAGACTGACTTCAGGAAATGCTTTATATGTTCAAAAATGACTGTACAGTGTACTGTTTAGATGCTGATATTTATATATTCAAACTTTTGATTTTATTTATTCAGGAATGACTTTATATTTTCAGACTTAGACTTTATATATTCAGAAATATTTTTTATATATTTAAAAATGACTTTATATATTAAGTATTTGGTTTTATATATTCAGCGTTTGGCCTTGTATACTCAAAAATTCAATTTATTTTCCTGTTTTGCACAAATAACACTCAGAAAAGTCCTTTTAACCAAACTTCATTCTTGAACTTAAAAGAACAATTTTGGAGTCTTTCAAAGACACACAGGAAACATGATAAATACTTCACTTGTTTGACTTCTGTCCTGAATTCCTGGAAATTAAAAGAAGTCAGTCTATTTATCATTGCTATTGAGCTGCAGAGGGCAGTTGGAGGCTGTTGTAAATCTTTGTTAAAAAAATCTCTTTACAATATTTGTATTTTTTTTTCTACTTAACGTTTAATTTGGGACCACCATGAGTCAGTGCTTCTGAGATGTATTTGCAATCTTTTGACTCCATCTGAACTTCTTTTAAAATTGTAATTTTCAAAGTAGCAAGTCATAAAAACTAAGGGGCATTTTTATTGCAGCAAAGTTCTTCTATCAAACACAAATCTACTTATTTCAATAGTTTGACCTGTAAATTCTATTTAGAATGCACAGTGTTTCTTTTAATTGAGACTGGGTTTTAAAGATTATTCCAAATTATTACAGACATGCATAGTGTCTTCCAGCAACTTTATGTAATTTAGTAGGAAACTGTGAGACTGCAAGTAATTTTTTGTCCTGAAGAATAAACATCTCACTAATAAATGTCTCACTTCCCTGACTGAAACAAGATAGCACATGTGCAGATTTGAAGAGATCAATTGTTCTAATTAAATATTAACTTTTGCCGAAGATAAACATGCCTCACTATTGAACACACGTAAAGCATATGAATGAAGCCAGACCTTACATTTTTTCCTTAATGCAATAACTAAGCCAGATAAGGAAAAGTAAAGAAAAAACGTTTTAGCACCAAAAGCATGTTAAAGCCTTAGAACTATCAGTCTTGGAAATCAGCATTGACATTTGAAATGTTCTGCCATGCTGAGCCTTAATAGCTATTAAAATTAACACTTTAAAACTGGATGGAATTTTACTTTGATATAAAACTATATAAATGCAAACTTTGTAAAGACTAGCCTCTGCTCAAACTGTCCAGATTATAGGTAATCATATAGAAATTTAAAAATGCATTCTTAAATCTTATGGATATAGTGAGAAGTCAAGCAAAATTACATCTTTTATTGGCTGACTCAACAGATTTACAATATGCAACCTTTTGAGGCAACCGAGGCCCCTTCTTCAAGCAGGTTGTAATGGTTGCAATAGTTGTAATGATGAAAAACTATGGTAAGGAGAGTCTATCCTAGCAGCAAAAAGCACAGTGGAAGAAGTAGATACCAGTAACTCTGTTATAAAGAAAAGTTAAAGTATGGCTATTAATACTCAGGTTATACAGTTTATGAAGATAATCTATCAGTA
The DNA here is from genome assembly GCF_900747795.2 of Erpetoichthys calabaricus. Taxonomy (NCBI): domain Eukaryota; kingdom Metazoa; phylum Chordata; class Cladistia; order Polypteriformes; family Polypteridae; genus Erpetoichthys; species Erpetoichthys calabaricus. The sequence continues at coordinate 113,373,708 of NC_041402.2, forward strand.
TTGCTATGATGGAACAAACCAATCTAAATGTGTTAAGAAAATTCAGACTTCATCAGGGGGAAATCTAGCACGCAATGGTAGTGGATACCAAAACACTTTTAGGCGAAAGCACTATAAACTATGCCAAAATGCCATCTGTGCTTCTTATTTCAGTAACCTTCAACTTCCATCTAGAATAAACAATTAAGTCAGTTCACTGGTGGTACAGTATTAGAATTAATATGGTGTTAATTTTTATTTTTGATACATCCAAACGCTGGCTGCCACTATTTTTAAATCATCCATAAACACAGATTTAACAGGAACATTTTTCTTCATGCTGATGCATATAATTATTTCAACAAAGAATATGCATTATTATTGTTACGACAATAATGAATACATCCCTTGACACCGGCTATGTGGCAGCCACTTTTAAAATCACTTCTATAAGTCCACTGTTAAAAATGTCTGGTCTTGATGCTGACAATCTTAACAATTTTTGGCCTATTTCTCACTTACCTTTTCTGTCAAAAGTTTGTGAGCGTATTGTAGCTTCCCAACTCACAAATTCTTAGGCTCTAATAAAGTGATGGAACCCCTTCAGTCTGGTTTCAGGGCTCAGTACAGCTGTGAAACTGCTCTGCTTTGAGTAACTAATTATTTGATTATGGCAGCAGACTCTGAACAAGCCGGCATATTAATTTTGTTAGATCTTAGTGCAGCATTTGACACTGTCAGACATGACATTCTACTGTCCAGAATGGAGAACATGCTGGGTATCTCTGGCACTGCCCTCCAGTGGTTTAAGTCCTTTCTGACTGACAGGGAAAAGTTTGTTAGTCTTGGCAAGACCAGATCCAGCTCAGTGCTGATCATACAATGTTTGCTCAGGGCTCTGGCCACGGCCCTCTGCTCTTCTGTATCTATATGTTTCCTCTTGGCTATATCATTCATTGCAATGGACTGGGTTATCATTTTTATGCAGATGATACTCAACTCTATTTCAATGTTAAAAGCAAAACTTCATCAGAGCTTTCTCACCTCATAACTTGCCTCAGTGAAATTAAAACCTGGATGGAACAGAACTCTTTAAGATTAAACTGCAACAAAACTGAACTCTTGCAAATTGGTACTAAAGCAACATAAGAAAACAAGCTCCTTTTCAGTCACTCTTGATGGTGATCTCATCAGACCTTCTTCTAATACAAGGAATCTTAGTATCATTTTTGATTCCTCCCTTTCTTTTTCCTATCCCTGTGTCTTACAGGATAGAATACTGTATAAAATTCTATTATTAACCTACAAAGCTTTAAATGGCCTTGCACTGGACTGCATCAGTGACCTTCTCCATCAGTATTCTCCTGTTCGCCTACTAAGATCCTCTGATTCTGGCAATCTTGTTGTGCCCCACAATAACCTGCACTCTGTGGGTGACAGGGCCTTCAGCTGTATAGCACCCATACTTCAGAATGGCCTCCCTAAATTAATTAGATCAGCTGAGTCCATTCATTCTTTTAAAAACAACTTAAAACTCATCTGTTCAGGAAGGCTTTTAACTTAACCTGACATTATGCCTCCTCTTTCAGTCTTACTCACTTATCCAGATGCTTTGTATAATTTGTGTGTTTGTGTGTGTGTGTGTTACAGTGATCCCTCGCTATATCGCGCTTCGCCTTTCGCGGCTTCACTCCATCGCGGATTTTATATGTAAGCATATTTAAATATATATCGCGGATTTTTCGCTGCTTCGCGGGTTTCTGCGGACAATGGGTCTTTTAATTTCTGGTACATGCTTCCTCAGTTGGTTTGCCCAGTTGATTTCATACAAGGGACGCTATTGGCAGATGGCTGAGAAGCTACCCAGCTTACTTTCTCTCTCTCTCTCTCTCTCTCTCTCTCTTGCGCTGACGTAGGGGGGTGTGAGCAGGGGGGCTGTTCGCACACCTAGACGATAGGGACGTTTCTACCTTCTGTGTGCAGCTGCTTCCTGAAGGACATGCTGCACGGTGCTTCGCATACTTAAAAGCTCAAAGGGCACGTATTGATTTTTGACTTTGTTTTACTCTCTCTCTCTCTCTCTCTCTCTCTCTCTCTCTCTCTCTCTCTCTCTCTCTCTCTCTCTCTCTCTCTCTCTCTCTCTCTCTCTCTCTCTCTATTTCTCTGCTCCTGACGGAGGGGGTGTGAGCTGCCGCCTTCAACAGCTTTGTGCCGCGGTGCTTCGCATACTTAAAAGCAAACAGCCCTATTGATTTGTTTGCTTTACTCTCTGTCTTTCTGATAGACTCTGCTCCTGACGGGCACTCCTTTGAAGAGGAAAATATGTTTGCATTCTTTTAATTGTGAGACGGAACTGTCATCTCTGTCTTGTCATGGAGCACAGTTTAAACTTTTGAAAAAGAGACAAATGTTTGTTTGCAGTGTTTGAATAACGTTCCTGTCTCTCTACAACCTCCTGTGTTTCTGCGCAAATCTGTGACCCAAGCATGACAATATAAAAATAACCATATAAACATATGGTTTCTACTTTGCGGATTTTCTTATTTCGCGGGTGGCTCTGGAACGCAACCCCCGCGATGGAGGAGGGATTACTGTATATCACAAATGATGGTATTTGCTAGGCTTTTGTTTATTATTGAATCTAGTATTTTAATGTGGTTTATTGTCTTTTTTCCTATTTAATGCCGTTGTATATCCTGTATGTATCTGTTTTAATGTTCTATTCAGGGAACATCTTTATCCAATGTTACATATACCTGCTGTTTCTTTATTAGATTCTATAAAATGCCTTGAAGCATGGGAAAGGTGTGTAATAAATAAAATGTATTATTATTATTATTATTATTATTACTGACATAGCCAGAACTGAGTGAAATGTGCTTAACATAAGTATTATACCTTAGACTTTTAGCAGTGTTTTAGTGATGAAGTCAATAGTTGGAAATCCTCAAACTAAATTGATATAGTACATTGCTGAGATTTTTTTTTTATTTTTAATTTCAACAATCATTAAATAAATCAAGGAAGGTCAATATTTATTCTATATATATATATATATATATATATATATATATATATATATATATATATATATATATATATATACTTTTTATTACAGTTAATTAACATGCTGCAGCACAGCCTAAAAATTGGTTTAAACAGGTTTAGTAAATAGATAGATAAATGTTCATTCAAGTATAGATGTGCTAATGAGCCATATGGTTGGCATAATTTCTCAGTAAGAAGTAGTCATATCTAATTTACATGCTTCATATGTTGTTCTTTAGTAAGGTTGCTGGACTATAGACAACAAGGTTAAAGCTTCATTCCCCACCATGGAGTTTCTATGACACCCTAATTAAGACAGATAGACAGATAGATAGAAAGAACTTTATTTCTTTCTGGGTGAAATGTGGCTTTTTACAGAAGCTCTTTAAATAAATAAATACATATGTATTGTATATAGGTGGATAAATAAATATACAGTATATACACACACACTATCATCTGAAAACACACCAAAGCAACTAAAAAGAAAGAAAATTAAAAAGAAAGATAACTTCTGATTTTATAATCGCAGTCACAGTGAGGCATTAAGTAGGTGTATTGCTGTTGGTATGTAGGAGCCCCAGTAGTGTTTCCTGATGCACTTCTGATGAGTAATTTGCTGGCTGAAAGTACTCATCGTTAATGTGACAGAGAAAGGATGAGCAGAATTGTTCATAATGGCACTCAGTTTTGTTTTAATACTCTCCTTTACTATTAACTCCAGGGGGTCCAGAGTGCATCCCTTAACTGAGCTTGCCCTTTTAATTAGCTTGTTGATTTGATGGCCCTCTTTTGAATTGATTTTACCAGCCAAGCACACTGCAGTGTAAAAAAAATCATACTGGCCATCACATAGTTTGTAGAAGATGTAAAGGGGTACAAGTTAATCTTTCATGATAGTGAAAGACTATTTGGAACAGGGATTATAGTGAAATATTATTTCCTTTCACAGTAGTTGAGCTTTACTAATTTAACTTGTTAATCTTATCTATTATTCAAGCTGTTTATACATCTGGGCATCTATGTAATCCAGTAATTTCAAGTTAGCATTGTGTTTACTAAAATTCAGTGTTTCAAGAATACCTAGATTTATACAATGGTGAAAGTGAATTCACAAAAGAAAAAGATCAAGGAACATATGGAAACAGACTTGTACGAGTCCAGCCTTAGCAGCTCTACCCTCTTGTATGTGGAAATACAGTAGAATCCTGTTTCCCTGAGGTCAAGGGATTTCAAGGCTTAATTGTTTTGAAAGATGGATCAACCAGCTTTATATATCTGTTAAAAGGCAGCACCAAGTAACAACTGCTGTTGGCTTCTATTACTTCATGTGATTAATCATGTGGCATTATGGGGTACAGCAAAACAATTGCTCACATATGAACAGTGTCTCAAGTGTTAGGGGAAGACAACATCTTGAACGACATCTAACATACAACTGTATTGTAGTGGTAAGCAGACTTCTACTTACAAGTACTGTAGTTTGATAGATGGTATGACGGAGTGTTGGGGCCTTTTTCCGCCCAGGAGGCTGTCATAGTGCAAGTACCAGGGGAGCAAATATACACAGGGCATGCAGACCGCTTCTACAAACATTTGTGAAAAAATGGGTTGCTCTCAGGAGGTGAATCTAAGCGTGGTACTGTGATAGGATCCCACCTGTGCAATATGTTCATTTGTGAAATTTCCTCACTACTAAATATTCTACGGTCAACTGTTAGTGGTATTATAACAAAGTGGAAGCAATTGGGAACAACAGCAACTCAGCCACGAAGTGGTAAGCCATGTAAAATCACAGAGCGGTGACAGCACATACTGAGGCACATACCTTCAAACTTCATGTGGCCTCTAGATTAGCTAAAGAGCAGTGCGTAGAGAGATTCATTGAATGGGTTTACATGGCCGAGCAACTGTATCCAAGCCTTACATCACTAAGTGCAATGCAAAGCGTCAGATGCAGTGGTGTAAAGCACACCGCCAGTGGACTCTAGAGCAGTGAAGACGTGTCCTCTGGAGTGACTTCTCTGTCTGGCAATTCGATGGATGAGTCTGGGTTTGGCAGTTGCCAGGAGAATGGTACTTGCCTGACTGCACTGTGCCAAGTGTAAAGTAAAGTTTGGTGGAGGTGGGATTATGGTGTGGGTTTGTTTTTCAGGGTTGGGCTTGCCCCTTAGTTCCAGAGAAAGGAACTTGTAATGCTTTAGCATACAAGGCCATTTTGGACAATTTCATGTGGGAACAGTTTGGGGATGGCCCCTTCCTGTTCCAACATGACTGTGCATCAGTGCACAAAGCAAGGTCTATAAAGAAATGGATGACTGAGTTTGGTGTGGAGGAACTTGACTGGCCTACACAGAGCCCTGACCTTAACCTGATCGAACACCTTTGGGATGAATTATAGCAGAGACTGTGAGCCAGGCCTTCTCGTCCAAAATCAGTGCCTGACTTCACAAATGCTATCCTGGAAGAATGGTCAAAAATTTCCATAAACACCCTCCTGAAAATTTTGGAATGCCTTCCCAAAAGAGTTGAAGCTGTTGTAGCTGCAAAGGGTGGGCCAACTCCATATTAAAGCGTATGTATTAAGAATGGGATGTCATTAAAGTTCGTGTCTGTATAGGCAGGTGTCCCAATACTTTTGGCAATATAGCATATACAGCGGGGAAAATAAGTATTGAATGTGTCAACGTTTTTCTCAGTAAATATATTTCTAATGGGGCTATTGACGTGAAATTTTCACCAGATGTCAGTGACAAGTAATCCATACATACAAAGAAATCAAAACAAATAAGTCCATAAATTATGTGTAATAAAATGGAATGACACTGGGAATAAGTATTGAACATGCTTACTGAATTTATTTAATACTTAGTAGAAAAGCCTTTGTTGGTAATGACGGCTTCAATATGCCTCCTGTATGAAAAAACTAGTCGTATGCATTGCTCAGATGTGATTTTAGCCCATTCTTCCACATTCTTTGGCTATATTGCCAAAAGTATTGGGACACCTGCCTTTACACACACGAACTTTAATGACATCCCATTCTAAATACATACACTTTAATATGGAGTTGGCCCACCCTTTGCAGCTATAACAGCTTCAACTCTTCTGGGAAGGCTTTTCTGATTGTCTTCAAATCTTGAAGATTCTGTAGCTCTCTTCTATGAACTCTGATCTTCAGTTCTTTCCATAGATTTTCAATTGGATTCAAGTCGAGTGATTGACTGGGCCATTCTAGTGGCTTTATTTTCTTTCTCTGAAACCAATTGAGAGTTTCCTTGGCTGTGTATTTGGAATCATTGTCTTGCTGAAATGTCCACCCTCATTTCATTGTCATCATCCTAGTAGATTGCTGCAGATTCTTATCAAGAATGTCCCGGTACATTTCTCCATTCATCCTTCCTTCATTTATACACTGTTGGTATGGTGTTTTTGGAGTGATGTGCACTGCCATTTCTCCTCCAGACATGGTGTGTGCAGTGACATCCAAAGAGTTTAATTTTGGTCTCATCTGACTAGACTATATTCTCCCAGTATTTCATTGGTTTGTGCAAATGTCATGCAGCAAATATTAAACGAGCTTCAACATGCTTCAGCAGTGGAGTCTTGCGTGGTGTGTGTGCATAGAGGCCATGGTGGTTGAGTGCATTACTTATTGTTTTCTTTGAAACAACTGAACCTGATAATTCCAGGTCTATCTGATGATGTTCTTTCCACTCCCGGATTATGGCCCCAACGGTGCTCACTGGAACATTCAGAAGTTTAGAAATGCGTCCAATGTCATCAGTATGTTTTGCAACAATAAGGTTGCGAAGGTCTTGAGAAAGCTCTTTGCTTTTGCCCATCATGAGATGCTTCTTGTGTGACACCTTGGTAATGAGAAACCTTTTTACAGGCCACCAATTAGGATTAAACCAACCAACTGATATTAATTTGCACTGATACGGGGCAGGATTGCTTTCTATGTCTTTTTGTACCTCCCTTTCCTCATGTGTTCAAAACTTTTTCTCTGTGTCATTCCGATTTATTACACATAACTTAATTTATGGATTTATTTATTTTGATTTCTTTGAACGTTTGAGTTTTTACCAACATCTGGTGAAACTTTCATGTCAGTTGCCCCACTAGAAATATGTTTATTGAGAAAAACGTTGCCACGTTCAATAGATATATATATATAGAGAGAGAGAGAGAGAGGGAATAAAACATACATGTGGGGAATCACTTTGTTTTCATGCAATGCTTGTAATTATCAACAAAATTATAAAATAAACCAAAAAAGCTTCAGCTTTCATGTTTTTAGTGGTAGAATTGCCCAGACTTGCGTAATCTATTTTTGGGTGATGGGATTGAGGGTCAGCAAATGGGCTACAGCCAATCTAGGCTGTACTGGGTACAAGCCCACAAACAGTAATCCAAAGTTTTTCCATGTAGTACTAGGTACAAGGCAAGAACAAACCAAGAAAAGGATGCCAGTTCACTTCAAGACAGAATCTTAAAGGCCAGTTACCAGTTAACCTAGCACACATTCTTAGGGATGTGAGGAAAAAAAATAGGAATACCCATAGAAAAAACATAATTTTACACAGAGAGAACATGCAACATCCACACGGCCATAGCTGTAGTATACATCTGGCAGTGTCATGCAATATTTGTTTTAGACTGAAAACAAACACAAACATTTAAACAAGTACATCCTGTTGTTTGGTTTTAAATAATAATTTACAGATATATTGCAATAATAAGCTATCTTTGTTTATACAAGTGCATTTTTATCAGCTGGATGTAAAATTAAAAGTTCTGTGAACCAAATTTTGAAGAAAATAGAAAAGAGTATTTCAAACACTGTTATTGTATTTTTATTCAGGTGGAAAACAAGAGCTCAGAGAAATGCCTGGAAACATTTATTTTTAACAGTCAACTACTGCAATATGTAATTTTTTGGGGGAAGTAACTTATTGTAGCATCATCAAATGTAAGGCAGTCTTTCAAAGGATATACTTATGTATCTGCTGTACCTACTAAATTTGCCTGCATATCTTTAGGAAGAAAGTTCAAGCTGAAATGGAAAAAAAAATGTAACTTTATGCAGATATATGTTGGGTGAGAAATGAACTCAGGAGTTATAGTGCACCATGCCACCTTACACATACTGTAAGCAATTCTCCTCAAGTTACAGGAAATAACTTATCAAAGTGACTGCTGTTTTGATATACAGTATATCAAAGTAAGCTAATTGAATTCTACTGTTCAAATAGCTGAGGCCATCTTCATTCTGTTTTCCTGTATCCAGAGATACATGAAATAATCCTTTACACAAAAATTGGAATACACTAGAGGCATTATGATAAAGCTTTTCAAATAGTTTTTGTCATATTTGAAATTTGATAACAGTATATGTAATAAGCATTGTTAAACAACAACATGACTTTAGACCATGGCTAAGTAAAGTCCCATATCATAATGTTAATACTACTGCCTCATGGCTCCTGAAACCTTAATTTAATTCAGAGTGAATTTTCTTCATTTGTTTTCATTCTAAGAGCAAGAGCCTTTGAAAAATCTCATCAGCCTTGCAACTAAGATAGTAGGTAATTTTGAATGAGACACCTGTCAAACAGTTATATGTCCATTCCAGCCAAACTAATTTAATTCTTGCTTGGTATGTGGAAGAAAACTGTAGTAACCAAAGAAAACTCACTTGTACACATAGGTAATTGTGCAAGTTTTTAAGTCAGCAATTCAGCTCAGTTTCATGGACCTTTGAGGCAACAAAATTAATCAATATTCAACAATTCCACCCTTAAGGAAACAAACTATTTTAACTGTTGGATGAGTGTGCATTTAATAGTGTTATGATTGCATTGCCTTCTTCACCTGATATAAAAAATATATATACTTGTCATGCATGAACTTCTGAGGATCACCTTCCAGGTTCTGATAAGGTATGCAATAACCCACCAGGACAAGGTGGGGGTGCATCAACACTATCCATGTTATCTCTTTTCTCCTCCCTAGCTCCTAGAAGCTGCCCAAGGAGGGCACCCCAGTCATGCCCCCACTTAATTAAACCCCCTTCCAGTTGGGACAGTATAAATCCAAGGGCTGGCCTGCTGGCTGTGCCCTAGTGAAAATATAGCAGCTGGTTGTGACAGATTTCCTTGTCTACGCCCTCCCAGAGCATCTGATGCACCCCGTCTGAAGACAATGCTGGGCCACCATGGAGGAACTGGTAGATATAGTAGAGCGGCATCACACCCCTCTTGCTGAGCAAAAAGCCAGAAGACAATGAAGCACATGGCTGAGACCTGCCTCAGAGAAGGGAACTATCCCTGGTGCAAATCCATTGTTCCTGGGGGAGCCAGGCACATAACAATCAACTATCCAAAGAAAGAGGATAATGGACTGCTGCTGGGCTCATAAACAAAGGTATGGACATGTGGCTGCAGCTAACTCTCTTTTGTTTCCCTTTACAAGTCCACACATTTTCCATTCTGGCCCTGTATGATCCCAGCAGTAACACCATCACTATTGCCTGCCACTTTGTCCTGCTCCAACAATATGATGGAAAGTAGACCCATCTTACCTGTAAACACAGCAAGGTCCGATGCTATCCCACCACCGCCTGTTGGATGCACACCCAAAGGAGCCTCTGAAGGCTGCGGGAGGTGGTAGTAGCATAACTTTAATATGCTGTTATACTGAGAAGAGACTGGCTGCAAAGAAAAGGTGGCAAGGACTGACTGTGTCTGCTTCCGACTGGAGCCTTGTGATGGATGGAAACAAAGCATCCCAAGGTGATACTCCGCCATACAAGTGAGCAAGTAAGGGCATGGTGACCCAGTATGACATGGGCAACATCGATTATGAGGCCCACGGAGATGCAGGTATGTCATTGTGGTCCCAATCTCTGACCCCGCCATGTTGGCTGGTACCACACCTGACCCCCTAGCATCCTTGCAGCTTCAGTTTCATTCCCTGCCAGTCCCCTTTAAATGCAAGCAGTGAAATGATGGCTGCTTGAACTTTGCAAAGAAAGCAGTTGACTCTGTAGACACTCTGATGTCCGACTACTCCATGCCTTCCAATCCCCACTTTGTGCTACAAAACAACCTGCTATATCAGGTGGTTGAGTCTGTAGGTGAAATGCAAATCAAGTTGTTATTTCCCCTCCTTTATCTCTGACAGGTTTATTTATTTATTTTTTTGGCCTGGTGTGCATGAAGTGATGCGCCACTTTTGTAGATTAGTCCTGAGTACCAATAGACCCAGTTCCCCTGGAGGGATTGTGCACCTCTAGTTCCCCTGCCAATCATTGACATCCAGTTTGAGTGGCTATAGTCGGTCTGCTCTAACACTCGGCATGGGGCTATAAGTACGTTCTTGTCCTTGTAGATTATGCCATCCACTTTCCAAAGGCCATTCCTTTACAATTGACTAATTCCAAAACTATTGCCAAGAAATTGGTGAGGGTCTTTGCACATCAGTATCCCCATGGATGTTCTGATGGGTCAGGGGACACCCTTCACTTCGCGGACCTTTAACACTAGAATCCCTGAAGCCTACGAAAAAACTCGTAATTCCTTCACTCCTCACCATCAGAGTCTTTTGTTTTGTAAATGTGTCGATTAGCACTAGCAGCAAGCAGCCTGCTATACCATCCTTGACGGAGCTCAACTCAGGCAAAAAATTCTCCCAGCTCAAGCCAAGGCTTCTTATCTGCTTGTGAGGTGCCTGGAGTTGTATAGGGTAAATAATACAGTATATCGTTATTTGGAATACATGCATTTCATGCGTGTTCCGTGTCTACAAACATCTGGGTAAGTGTAGGATGAAAGGAAACGTGAAGTAAGAAATGCTGAACACATACCTAAAGCAGAAACTTTTTCCATGTTATACTAATAATGATGTGAAGTGTATAATGTGTGAAGACTTTAGTCCAAATATCAAATAAACACATGCGCTTTTATTCAATAATGTAACCAAAGTAAAAAATAAATATTCAATTTACATGTTATTCTCAATAATTTACAAACCCAAGCTCAAATATCAATTGACAGAGACACTATTCTTGGATAGTGCAGAGGTAAGAACTGCTGATTTATAACTAAAAGGTTGCCGGTTCGAGTCTCAGCACTCTGTGTTTTGAGTAGTGAGCTGCTATTATTATTACTATAATATAATAAAAACATACATTTGATTTGAGTCTGTAACACCCGGTGTAAATTTTGACTACTTGTAAAAGTTAGCGCTTTTTTTTATTATTCAGTTTTATTCTCTCAGAGACATTCACGTGGTACAACGAACTTGCCTCTCCCTCTCTGAGTTGATGCCGTTTATCTCCATTCTTTTTACAAGAGCAGTGATGACCACAGTTGGTACTGTGGTTGATACCTACTCAGAATTATTTGTTGTACCGGCAATCAAAGATACGATATCCCATGACCGCAGTCAGACTGGACCAAGTCTGAACCGTAACTACAGACAGCTTCTTCACAGCACTTTCGCTGTCTAATAGACTGCTGCTCCGCAACACAACTCTGCTTGGGACTTTCACCTGCAGCTAAAGTCACTTTAGTACGTGAGCAATTTGCCATGCTAGTGTTTAGATCTGAAAGTGCCATGCTGATGGTGTATGCACCCAAAAAGAAGAAGCCTTTGGTTCAGTCTGTAACAGCTGGTGTAAAGTTTTGCTACCACTTTTCAAAACTGCGGTCCTTGGTTCATGATCACTTGTTAGTGGCTTAGCGAAATCAGACCTGCCTGTACAACAGAGGCAAATGCCTGCAAGAGTTCTGCCCAGGGAATTGGATGATGGTCCTTGCACCCACATCCCACTCCAAGCTCCTGGGCTACTGGCAAGGCCCTTATGAGGTCAAGGAGTGAAAAGGGCTGGTGGATTATTTAATTCACCAACCATATCAGCATCCCTATAAACATATATTTCCCACATGAACCTTCTCAAGCCATGGCTGAACCAGGTACCACAGCTTCTCCTGTGATAGCCTTATATGAGGACGCCAAACAACTTAATTATGGGGAAAACCTCAGCCCCCGGAGGAGGTGGAAATTGGCTGCTGGGTATGATCGAGGAAAATCGTAGCCCCTGGTCCAGCCCCATCGTATTAATCCCCAAACCTGATTGGAGTTGGCACTGCTGCAACAACTTCCACAGGGTCAATCATTCTCCCATTTTGATGCCTATCCCATGCTGAGGGTGGCTGACCTCCTGGAACACTTGGGCTGTGCCCGGTACCTGTTTACTCTTGACATGATGAAGTGATACTGGCAAATCCCCTTGACAGAATCTGCAATGGATAAGCACACATTTAGTACCACTACTCCGTCTTACCCTTTGGGCTACGTGTTACCCCAGCAACCTTCCAACATCTGGTGGACTTACTGCTGCACCCCATAGTGCCTATAGATCTGTCTATATTGACAACATCATCGTCTATTCCAGCACCTGGGAAAAACACCTACAACACCTCTCACCAATCCTCTGCACCATCCAGGAAGCCGGCCTCCGGATCAATCCCCAAAAATGTTATTTTGGGCTGACTGAGTCTAAATACCAGGGTTAAGAGGTTCATGGGTGACAGGTCAAACCAGAATTGTCTAAAGTTGCTGCCATTTGCTACTGACCCCGGCCATACACCAAAAAAGGTTTGAACAGGTTTGTGCCCCACTTCTCTAACAGTGTGATGCTTTTGACAGATCTCACAAAGAAGATGGCATCCAACTTGAAGGTGGCCCTTATGTCAGCTCTTACAGTATATTACTTACTTCTGACTTATCTTTACCTTATCTACTCCAGACCAGTGCCTCGGACACTGGCCTCGATGCCATACTGAGCCAGGTCGTCAAAGGAGCTGAAACCCCATAATGTATCTCAGCTGGAAGCTGTTGGACTGGAAGAGTGGGAGGCCTTGGCTATTAAGTGGGTGGTAATGCACCTCGGGTACTACCTGCTGTGGTGGAATTTCAATCTGGTGATGGACCACCCATCAGGAGACCAGTCTACACATTACCAGGTGGTTCCTTAGCCTCCAGCCTTACAAGTTCACTGCCCTGCATTGCATCGGCAGGGGATGCTCTATTTCAATGCTGACACCCTCTCACAGATCCATGACCTTGCAGTGAGATCTGCCTGCCCCACTGGGACTGGTGTAAGGGTGGGGGGGGGGGGGGGGGTCATGACACGCATCTGAGGATCACCTTCCAGGCTCTTATAAGAAATGCAATAACCCGCCGAGACAAGAGGGGATGCCAATGCTAACTGTATCATTTCTTTTCTCCTTCTTAGCTATGAGAAAAACCCTAAGGAGGGCACTCCAGTCACACCCCCACTCAATTAAGCCAGCTCCTTCCAATCTGGACAATATAACTCCAAGGGCTCCCCAAAGATGTCATATCAATTGGAGAAACTGCATCCTGTATGAACGAGCCCCCAGACACCGACCCACTCGAGAGAGGTAATTACTTTGAGAAGCTGTTGAGGCTAAAAAGGCAGTTGTTACACCTATTTTCTGTTATGCCACCATGCATCCACTTTTGTTCTGTTTTTTGGGCACTTGCAGTAAATGGGTTAACTCAATTGACACCCCAAATTTTCTTCACCTCTCTGATTCCTTGTTTGCCTTCCATAATGTATAAAATATTAATTCACATTACTCATCATAAAAATAGTACAGCACTAATGCACCTGTGTTCAAATATTTATAAAGTGGAGTTTTTGTACAAACAAATCTTTGAAAAACAATTTTTCTTTGGAGACCTCAAACAGTACACTTACAATATATCCAAAACCCTTCAGAAATCCTAATTAATCATACGTCCTATGTAGTGCACCTAAATGGTCAGTTATATTACATAACATTCTCCAACTCGCTTAACCCATTTGAGGTTAACAGGAGGGTGTAGCCTTTCCTGGCAGCACTAGGCACAAATAAGGAAGTTTAATATTATTTTCATATCTTTCAGCATATATTCTGCACTGCATAATCTTTTTGAAACATTCATTTTTATTATTAATAAACCTGAGTTTATCTTTGTATGGAGACAGATACTGTTCCACCAGTGTTGGGCTCAAGACAGTAGCAAACACAGAATGGGATGCTAATCACTCTCACAGCATCACATACAAACACTGGCATAGTTTAATATTACCTAAGATAATCTAATTTAACCTGATACTTAGGGAGTTTACTAGATCCCCCACTGAAATCACATGGGAGAGTAAGGAAAATGCACAAAGTCCATGAACACAGTGACCAAGCCTGGAACTGTCCCCAATTCAATGAAGCTGTGAGGATGTCAATCTTTAATCAATCCACTTCTTTTATATTCTTGGTAATTCTTAAAAATAAGAGTGTATTACTATGGTTTATGTTTTCTTTTTGACTGCTTTGATTTCTTTGAAATGAAACCCTTATCTGTATTATGAAAATGTTGTTTTGCATCAAGTTATCCAGATTTCTACAAGTCTGTTACTTATATTTAATTTATTTGTGCTTAAAATAAATCAAAAGGTTGTGGGGAACAGCCCAGACACAGACAGGTAGATATGTTTAAAGCACCACCACACGTTTATTTACAATTATATACAACTGATAAAGTACACAACCCAGTGCCGCAGCACCAATCAACCCTCAGTCCAGGCCCTCAACAATGCCTCTCTTTGCCGCCTCCACTCCTCTCCTCCGAGTCCTCTTCCACTCGACTCCAGCCTCCTGTGACAAGGTACAATTTGTTAAAGTTTATGGGAATTGCCTTTGTTGTCTTTTATCTTTAGTTTTTTTTATTGTGTATTCTTCATAGATAAAGTCAATCCAGCATCTGAAAAGCCAATAAAATATGTTTTTTTACATTATCTACTGCTGCTACTGCTACTACTACTATAGTAGAATTTTTGACACTTTGGAATTTCTAATTCAGAGGCAGACTGTAAATTATTTATTGAAACTGTCTTATTTCACTGTTTGATTTTAATATGATGACATGCAGAGATAAGATGAAAAGGAATAAAGGCAAAGAGCTACCTTAAATTATATGAAGGGTAAATAAAAAGTGATAACAAAAGAGAAGGCTAGCCAGACATGATTACCAAAATCAGCTCTTAAGGTGGAAATCCAGACTAATATAGACCAGACTAATTTTGAAAGTTGTACATGCTAGCCCGTTACAATGTGCTTTTCAAGATGCTTAGAAACATAACTTATAAATTAGTCTTATAATAGACTCACACTGAGCAATCACTACATTAATGTTTAACCATCAGTAAATATTAGATGACATAGAACTCATTTTTTATAACCAAAGTTAACTGAAGATGTCATACTAATTGCCTTTTGCAATTTTCAAGTGCTAGTGAGATTAGCTCAAATTCACAAGATTTTGTTGAAAATAGACTGAATTTCTGTCACAAGATCCATAATCTAGCAATAAGAATGTGCTAGCCTACATTTAGCAGTTTCATAATGTAGAATTGGAGACATGGAAATAGATTATTGTGAAAAATATTAAAGGCATGTAACTGGGACTTAGCTTTTCAATATAAAGGTAGTGCTGCGTTAACTATAGCTAAACGTGTCCAGAATCCTTCACTGAATTCTGCAGAGCTTCTCAATTGAGAAACAGTAGCAATTTCACTAGCTTTTTGTGTGGAATAGTATGATTATGGCTGCAGTGGTAAAATCTTTTTGCAGTCGTGTGTCTTTTAAGGTAACATGTGACACACATCCCATAGCCTTTGTAATAAAAGGACAAAAAATCATAAAGGTTTGGGAAATCTTCTGTTGATCACTAAATAAATGAAAAACAAAACAGGAAAATGATTCACTTTAAATGACATCTTTCCAGATGCAATTCCTGAGCTAGACTGACTCCATGATGGCTGCAGCACTGGTTATGAGGTATGCGAGGCAGGTCCAAGTGCTTGAAAACTGCAAGTGATGTCACACAGCAGCACTCCACGGATTGCTGGATCTGCAGGTAAAATGAGAGGAGAAGCATTAGGTGACTCTGACAGCTCTTGGCATAGAGTGTTATTACATTTCAATTAGTAAGTTTAGTGTGATACAAATTAAAATCTACTTTAATGCCAAATTTCTGTACTGTACTTAGTTTGTAATACTTTTAATATTAGCATGTATATTTTACCTTTATCTGGTAGGCTAGAGTTCAAAACCTCATCAGGAAGGCTCTCAGTGGCACCAGGGTACTTACTTTTATGCTGTATACTTGTGCCTGGTGACTGGTGTCAGTGTAAAGGTTTTATAATTCTGAAAAGAAAAGAGAATGAGAAACACAACATCCCGGCTGTAACACCTTCACAACTGATGTATAAATGTATATACTGTAAAATGTACATTATATCAAATGCATTGGCTTTGGTGACCAATTAAGAGGTGTATGGGGAAAGGAAATGGATATTGTCCATTCTCTGACCATTTTGCATCCTCTGCACTTACATCACAGAAAGAGGACCAGTGACATCCCCTCTGTCTTGCCTCCAGCTCTTCCCTTCCAATATCAGCTTTAAATTCAGAAGACAGCAAAGGAGAATTTAAAGGAAATCAAGAGATGTTATTTTACTTCCAGACAATAAAATAATCTAAATATCTAAGAAACAGATAAGTTATTGTGGACATGGTATGAAACATTAAGTTTCAGTATTGCATGTTTTTTTTGATAACAGTTCTTTAAAAATATAATAGTCTACTGACAGTCATTTTTGTGGAAAATAACTACTTTAAAAATATTGCACAAAATTCAATATCTTCTTCATCAAATAAAATATTAGAAAGAAATTTATTTAATACATCATTTTCATAGATTACTGTTGGATATATGTGTGTGTGTGCGTGTGTGTAATTGATAAAACATAATTCTTTGTACTGTAAACAATATTAGCCGAATGGTGTACAGGAATAAAACATACATTTTTTGTCGCTAAATGTTGGCAATTATTCTTCCACATACTGTATACAGTCATACCTCAACCTTTGTGAGGTTAGGTTTACAGAAAAAAAGTGAAATCCTCCCAACACACTACAAAATGAGTTCTGTTTAATCAAACTAACATATTAAACCACTATATGCACATTTAAAACACTTCTTAGTAGTCATATGCATACTTAATAAAAGTCTCTATAAAAATCAAACCAAAATCTAACCTGTTTTTTAGATTATTGAACAATGGTTACCACTTCTGTTTAGTGCTCTAAGTATCAATGTTCAAATTCCAGGCCAGGGCACTGTGTGTTGTGTGTGTCTGTGGAGGTTTTCTTTGGGTTCTCCAGTTTCCTTTATGGAAGCCTATTCCAAGGAAGTTCACGTTGGTGAACTGGCAATTCCAAATTAGCTTTGATTGCATCTCATCTAGTGTTGATTGTTCTTTATAGCTCAATATTGGAAAGATTCTGGCTTTAAGTAAACATTTTCTGGATTAAGTGGATTTGTAAAGGGGTAGGGGATTCATATTATTTTGCGACTAGTTTTTTTGTCTTTTTAGGTATTCAGTCCAAATGTTGATGCTGTTTTTTTTCACTAGGGCCTTGTCATTCAATTGGGATACCATCTTCTGTATTTTTAGTGCACAAGCATCTCATTTGCTCTAAAACTGGAAAATATTTTGGTCTCATGTTTAATCAAACGTGAAGGAATTTAACTGGAAAAAATGCTGTAATATGCACAGCACTACCAAATGCAAGAATCCTTGCGGACAGTTTTATATATAAATTAAACAGTAAAATAACACTGCAAATAACTGAAAACTAACCTCCCTCTGGCCCATCTAAGGTTTGCAGCTGACATTTTCCTTATCCTGCTTTGCCCTTTAACCCTTCCTTTGTCTTTGTCCTTAATTTTCTGACCCTCCACTCCTTCCCTATCCAGGGGAGGAGACCCTTCCCATTCTCCATACCTTACTCCACCAGGAGCACACCTGGAATTAGGCCCAATTGATTTGATTTGGCCCAAGTGATTCCAGATCATCCATAGCCCCTTCAAAGGCACGTAGTTGTCTCCTTGGCCTCTTGGCCAGAGGTTGCACTGTCCCAACCCAAAATGCCTCTTTTGGTTCCCATCCAAACTATAGTCCATCCTAACTTTTGGACTGCAGAAAACCTCATGAAGTGTATTCCCAGAAGGTGCTGTTCTTAGCAAATATATTACAGAGTATCTTATTTTCTTACACATACACAGATGTGAAAAAAACAGTGCACAGATGTTAAGACGGCTATACTTTCTAGACTTAACAGTGCTAATAGTATATGAATGAAATTATTTTGCCTTTTAGTTAACAACTGCAATCTTTTATTTGCATGTCATAATGACTGCAAACAAGATTAAAACTGTCTAAAGCCTAAAAAAATGTAATTTATAATGAAAGGTATGAGTATGTTTGTGATATTGCGGTAATGTACCTGGAAAAGAATACACAATAATGTGAAGTCTTTGTTTATTAGATAAATTTTAAAATTTGGCAAGATGAGATGGCTTAAGAAGCATCATTTGTGGGCATTGTTATAGATTTTTCTTGAGCCATGATGAATTTCTATTGTTTGACAGTAACTGAAACTATACAAAACCTGCATACCCCTTTAAATCACATGGAATGAGTGAGGTGGGGCTCACGTGCATGTACTAAACCTAGGAATTTGAACTATTTGCTTACAGAATAGCCAATATTTACACAAAAGACCTCATTTAGGATACAATGAACCTACTCAGAAAGAAAAATATACCACAAGAATGATTTTCTTAAAGTTATGCATTCTTAATAAAAATAAAAAATTTGTCATAATTAGTAAAGGAAAAAAAAACAATTTGCCTGGAACACCCACTTCGTGTATGTATGAGATCAACAGCATACTCAAGTGAACTCTGTTGATAACTGAACAAAATGGCTGTTCGGCAAACTTAAAAGCTTTTAATGATGTATTTATACACTGTTTACTATATTTAATCTTTACAAACAAAGAATGTTCTTCATAAATGAAAATAACTGAATATCAAGGCAATAAATTTACAAATAAATGGACAAACTAGTAAATAAAGATTTTTAAAAAGAATATTTCTTTTGCTCTCATATTATTTTTAAAAAATATTTTAATATAATTAATAGTTAAATGTAGACAACTGTTAGGGGAATTTGAAGAGACACATACACATTATGCTATTACTCTGAGGTAATACAGTTTCAGGTAAGCTGATTTGTATTTTCTATTATATATAAGCAATAAGACACATTTTCTGCTGATTGCTGAAAAAGTTAGCAAATGTTTTGTTTTATTTTCACATCACTGGTGTAAGAGCCAATCTTAGAAACTTTAATCTTTGTAACTCGTATTAGTGTTTGCTTAAGCAGAATATAATTTTCTTTGCGATTCTAAATTGGCCCTAGTGTGTGCTTGGTGTGTGGGTGTGTTTGTGTGTGTCCTGCGGTGGGTTGGCACCCTGCCCGGGATTGGTTCCTGCCTTGTGCCCTGTGTTGGCTGGGATTGGCTCCAGCAGACCCCCGTGACCCTGTGTTCAGATTCAGCTGGTTGGAAAATGGATGGATGGATAGCTATTAGAATATGGTATAGTCTTCTACCCCCTATAAGTTAATATGAGTTAGAACTTTCTTGCTATAATCTGCAATACAGTGTGTTAACCAAGTCAGTTTGTGTTTGGAATTGGTCCCATAGTTAGCAAGGACTGAAAGACCCATTTACAACATGAAAATGGAGTAGGCATACAGTTTTCTGACCATTTACAAATGGTTTAACTGTATGAGAGAAGTTAAAGAAACAAACAAGACATATAAGCCTTAAATGGAACTTTTGTTTACTTTACAATACCATTTTTTTCTCTGTTTTTGTGTGAACTGTTTTACCTTAAATTTTTAGTAAAGGTTTTAAAATGATGTTTTGTCTGTGGAATCATTTCAACGTGTCAAGCTATTGCTGAATCTCATTTGCAAACTAGAGCTGCTGAACTTTGGTAATTTTGGTAAACGCAGCTATAAATAGCAAAGACCAAAATTTTATCCCTCAGCTCAATAAATAGCTCCAGCATCCTCACTCTTGAAATCCACCATGTGTGACAGCAAACTGTCATACTTCCATATCACTATACAATATTTTAAACAATTGCAATCGTAATGGATGTAGTTTAATATAATTAATGATGAAAGTCACCTGCTCTAAGAAATCACCATGGGCAATGTTCAGGTCCTTTCATGCAAGCTGCTTGTGGTTCATCAAACAGTGAGTCCATTTAGCAGAAGGAAACACACCGATGATTAGTGTACCATGTGTGGGATCTCCATCAATGCAAAATCCCACCATCCAATCAAATGGAATTTATCTGCCCACCTGTATTCATATAAAACATCAAATATTTCCTATTGTCTACCATACCCAGCATGTTGTTATCAAGACACAATGTCTTCATGAATTTCATTTTCATGGATATAAAGGACAACAGTCAATATGTGAGTATTTTTCTCCTCCATGCTTAGGCTAACTATCCTTACAGTGAGTGTTTCCTGCTCGTTGTTGCCTGTGATGTCAATTATCTGTTTCACTGTGTCATCTGGTAACAGTGCTGATTTCAGTTTTGTGGTTCTGTCTCACCATACATCATTGTTACCAAGTTAATAAGAACTGTCAGTATCATTATTACACAGTAGGTATTCATAACTTTAGCAACACGGTAGCTAACCTTAAAGATGGTCTCGGAGCAATCTCATTAACTGTCATGATTTTTTTAAAATGCATGCCAATTATTGCATTTTTTCATAAGGAAAGATGTTGGCTTGCCCAAGCATTTCTTGTGAGTAGTCTCAAAGTGTCAGTGTATCAGGCAATCCCACCTAGGTCATGACCCCAAGGTTGAAAAACACCATCTTAGAGTAAGCTTTGGTAATTAAATTTTTAATTAAATTTTTTGTTTTGACAGTTCAAACTAGTGTAAGTATCTCTTCTCCTCAATAGCTTTTATGTATCATTTCCCCCCATGTGCATAATAATTTTTTTTTAATAATTTTTTGCATTTATATAGCGCTTTTCTCACTACTCAAAGCGCTCAGCAATTGCAGGTTAAGGGCCTTGCTTAAGGGCCCAACAGAGCAGAGTCCCTATTGGCATTTACGGGATTCGAACCGGCAACCTTCCGATTGCCAGTGCAGATCTCTAGCCTCAGAGCCACCACTCCGCCGACAATGTAGTATCCTTCCTTTTTGACATGTATCTGTGCTGTCAATCATGTCAGTTTGATTGTTTCACAGCTTTCGAGAGGTGTGGTGAAGTGGTGGCCAGGAATATTTAATATAATTTCACACCACAGAAACAAAAGCTGTCTATTTTACTGTACATCAATAGCGCTGTTTATTTAATAGCTATGTCTCAGACTACATAATGATAGATAGATAGATATATAGATAGATAGATACTTTATTAATCCCAAGGGGAAATTCACATATTCCAGAAGCAGCATACTGATAAAAACAATATTAAAGAGTGATAAAAATGCAGGTATAACAGACAGACAATAACTTTGTATAATGTTAACGTTTATCCCCCCGGGTGGAATTGAAGAGTCACATAGTGTGGGGGAGGAACGATCTCCTCAGTCTGTCAGTAGAGCAGGACAGTGACAGAAGTCTGTCGCTGAAGCTGCTCCTCTGTCTGGAGATGATACTGTTTAGTGGATGCAGTGGATTCTCCATGATTGACAGGATCCAGTTCAGTGCCCGTCGCTCTGCCACGGATGTCAAACTGTCCAACTCCGTGCCTACAATAGAGCCTGCCTTCCTCACCAGTTTGTGCAGGCATGAGACATCCCTCTTTTTTATGCTGCCTCCCCAGCACACCACCACGTAGAAGAGGGCGCTCGCCACAACCATCTGATAGAACATCTGCAGCATCTTATTGCAGATGTTGAAGGATAACAACAACAACATTTATTTATATAGCACATTTTCATACAAAAAGTAGCTCAAAGTGCTTTACATAATGAAGAAAAGAAAAATAAAAGAAAAATAAGAAATTAAAATAAGACAACATTAGTTAACATAGAAAAGGAGTAAGGTCGATATGGCCAGGGTGGACAGAAAAAACAAAAAAAAACTCCAGAAAGCTGGAAAAAAAATAAAATCTTGAGGTGTTCCAGGCCACGAGACCGCCCAGCCCCTTCTGGGCATTGTACCTAACATAAATGAAATAGTCCTCTTTGTAGTTAGGGTTCTCACGGAGTCACTTGATGCTGATGGTCATACAGACTTCTGGCTTTTAATCCATCCATCATTGTTGGAACATCATGGTGCTTTGAGTAGATGGTGGTGCGCCACCACCAAAAGGACACCGGAAAAGGAAACAGTAGAGTAGAGGGTTAGTACAGATTTTAAAGCCACCATGAATAGTTATTATAATGAATTGGATATACAGAGTATCAGGATTTAAATTACAGTAAAGTTATGAGAAGGCCATGTTAAAGTTATGTGTTTTCAGCAGTTTTTTAAAATGCTCCACTGTATTAGCCTGGCGAATTCCTACTGACAGGCTATTCCAGATTTTAGGTGCATAACAGCAGAAGGCCGCCTCACCACTTCTTTTAAGTTTTGCTCTTGGAATTCTAAGGAGACACTCAGTTGAGGATCTGAGGTTACGATTCGGAATATAAGACGTCAGACATTCCGATATATAAGATGGGGCGAGATTATTTAAGGCTTTATAAACCACAAGCAGAATTTTAAAGTCAATCCTGAATGACACAGGTAACCAGTGTAGTGACATCAAAACTGGAGAGATGTGCTCAGATTTTCTTTTCCTGGTTAGGATTCTAGCAGCTGCATTCTGCACTAGTTGCAAACGATTTATGTCTTTTTTGGGTAGTCCTGAGAGGAGTGCGTTACAGTAATCTAGCCGACTGAAAACAAACACGTGAACTAATTTCTCAGCATCTTTCAATGATATAAGAGGTCTAACTTTTCTATGTTTCTTAAGTGAAAAAATGCTGTCCTAGTGATCTGATTAATATGCGATTTAAAATTTAGATTACAGTCAACAGTTACCCCTAAGCTTTTTACCTCCGTTTTGACTTTTAATCCTAATGCATCCAGTTTATTTCTAATAGCCTCATTGTATCCATTATTGCCAATCACTAAGATTTCAGTTTTCTCTTTATTTAACTTGAGAAAGTTATTATTCATCCATTCTGAGATACAAGTTAGACATTGTGTTAGTGAATCAAGAGAATCGGGGTCATCAGGTGCAATTGATAAATACAGCTGTGTGTCATCAGCATAGCTGTGGTAGCTCATGTTGTGCCCTGAGATAATCTGACCTAATGGAAGCATGTAGATTGAGAAGAGCAGTGGACCCAGGATAGAGCCTTGTGGAACACCATATAGGATATCATGTGTCTTTGAGTTGTAATTACCACAACTAACAAAGAATTTTCTCCCTGCCAGGTAGGATTCAAACCAATTTAAGACGCTGCCAGAGAGGCCCACCCATTGACTAAGGCGATTTCTCAGAATATTATGATCAATGGTGTCAAATGCGGCACTCAGATCTAAGAGGATGAGAACAGATAAATGACCTTTGTCTGCATTTACCCGCAAATCATTTACTACTTTAACGAGTGCAGTTTCTGTGCTGTGATTTGTTCTAAAACCTGACTGAAATTTATCAAGAATAGCATGTTTATTGAGGTGCTCATTTAACTGCATAATGACTGCCTTCTCTAGAATTTTACTTAAGAAAGGCAGGGTAGAGATGGGTCTAAAATTTTCAAGAGCAGAGGGGTCAAGATTATTTTTCTTAAGTAGGGGTTTAACTACAGCAGACTTAAGACAGTCTGGGAAGACCCCAAATCTAATGACGAATTTACTATGTCAAGTACATTATCAATTAGCACGCCCGATACTTCTTTGAAAAAATTTGTTGGTATTGGGTCAAGGACGCAGGTGGAGGGTTTCATTTGAGAAATTATTTTATGTAAATCAGGTAAATCTATCCTAGTGAAAGAGTTTAATTTGTTTATAACGGAATACTGGGGTTTAGGAGGATCCTTAGTGTTGGGGAGATATACTATGTTATTTCTAATATCATTAATTTTTTGATTGAAAAATACAGCCTTCTAAGGAAATATAGTCTACACTTAAAAGTTAAAATAGTAAGCACATCAATGTGGTCTATCACTTGCCACAGACTTTGCACTTGACATACTAGGCTAATTTTACTACGTAATCATGTGGTGACCCATCAGAAACATGTCTGTGATGCATTTGCTGTTACTATTTGCTGTTCCAGGAATGATAAAAACAGAAACAAGATGGTTTGCCTATGCTAGCATACATTTACATCATAAACAAAAGAAAGCAGCATGGTGGAGAAGACAGAACTTCTGCTTCAGAATTTTGTGCAAGTTTTGCCTTGGGATAGAATAAGCACCTTTACATCTCATCTTGTTCAATGACTTACACAAATATATTGAGGAATGCGTCCTAGAATTAAAAAACTGGAAAAAGACCAAACAATGTGGAAATGTTGCAGAAAGCAGTAAGCTGCAAGTCTGTAATTTCTGCAATTAAATCACTAAGAAATAAAAAAGTGTCTGATAAATATGACAGAAATATTTACTTAAAGCCAAAAACTATATGATTGTAAGAGCCTTTTTGTAATCAAAAAACAAAAAAATATTTTTTAAAAATGAAAAAAGTTTGATATAAAATACATTATATGTATAATTCCAGATGTTGAGTTTCTCCAAATGGAACTTGTTTCAGTAATTTATTTGATACATTATCATAAATAAAAGTGAAGTAGCATGACTGAATTATTGTGTGACTAGCTTATCAAACAAGGATAGAATTTAAAAAATAATTTTTTGCAATGAGTATTTTTGTCAGCTTCATACACTGTATTGTAGATTTAATTAACACTGGAATCCTTGATGCCTACAAAAAAACTTGTAATCCCGGCCCACCTTAAATTCCTTCACACCTCTCTATCAGCGTCTTTTGTTTTTGTAAATGTGTTGATCAGCACAAGCAGCAAGCAGCCGTCTATAAGACCCCCCCACCCCACCCCAATGCCGCAGAAAGGGCAAAAAGCACTCCCAGGTCAAGTCTTGTTTATCTTGGTGTGAGGTGCCTGAAGTTGTATAGGGTAAATAATATATTGTCATTTAGAATACATACATTTCATGTGTGTTCCATGTCTACAACAATCTATCTAAATGTAGGATGAAATGTGAGGCAGGAATTGTTGAACACATAACTAAAAAAGAAACATTTTTCATATTTAAGTAATAATTGACAAAATGTAGACATGAAGTGTACAATGTGTGAAGACTGAAGTCCAAATTTCAAATAAACACTTTCACGAAAAATACAAATATAACAAAACAAGTGCACTTTTTTTCAATAATATAACCGTAGAGAAAGAAATCGGGTTATGGTACAACACTGACACGACTGCTTAGGTGGTGCAGCAGTAAGAACTGCTAACTCGTAAAGAGGTCAAGAGGTCACGGTTCTATTCTGAGGGAGTCCATTTTGAGTAGTGAGCTGCTCTTATTGTTACTATTATAGAATAAAAACATATATTAGCTTTGAGTCTGTAACAGCTGGTGTAAATTTATGGTACTTGTAAAAGTTAGCTTTTTTTTTTATTCAGTTTTATTCTCTCAATCACATTCATGCTCCCCCTGATCTGACACTGCTAGTTTTCAAATAAAGACGTGCTATAACAGAGGTGAACTCAGATGAGGATGAGGGTGTAGCAACTGGAAGCGCTGCGCCTCTAAAGACACAATTCACACGCACTGCAGTGTGGGAGGAGGCCGGGTGATGAGGGAATAGGCAATAGTTGTATATAATTTAAGCACATTCAATAAATAGTCAGTAGTTTTTGCGTGCATTAAGAAAATGTAGTCTGGCGTGTTTTCTTTCCTTGCAGGGCACTACAGTGGTGACTCCGACACTCTTGGATGATTCCAGAGTTATGTTAATCATGTCTGCCAACGCAGTTGAATTAAAGTTACTGGAGTTTTGGGAACAGCAAGCTGCAGCGTGTTTCACCCAAGCAGAGGCACAGTTTGGGTTGCGCGACATTACTGCAGATGACACGAGGTACAACTACATCATAGCAGCTCTACAGTGTCCAGTGTGGTGAGTCTGCCTGAAAATCCCCCGGACGCAGACAATTGTGCAACTTTAAAGGCATACCTTTTAGAGACATACAGCCTCATAGAGTCAGAGTGGGCACGGTGGCTACTAACATTGCCGGGCCTCGGAGTCACAAAACCCTCCACATTGATGGACCACATGTTAGCTTTGCTAGGTAGCCACAAGCCCTGTTTTCTATTTAGAGAGCTGTTTCTCCAGCAGATGCCGGAACAAGTGCACACTGCCCTGGCCAATTGCTGACTACCGAGAATTAGCCAAGATGGCTGATGGCCTGCACTCTGCTTTGCAGAGCTATCTTCCACCTGCAACCCTCATCAGTCCCATTAGCAAGCTCTTGTCTTGTACTGCTCATCCCCCTCCTGCTGCCATACCAAAAACTGACCTATGTTTTTACCATGTCCGATTTGGCAAGAACGCAAAGAAATGTTGCCCTTTTAGGTTTAAACTACCCGAGTCAGTCATCACTATCTCATCAGAACCTGCAGACCACCTACTCTACATAACACGTGCCCAGTCCAGCTGCCATTTTCTATGTGATACTGGTGCACAAGTAAGCATGCTTCCTGTATCACCTATTGATGTGGCTTCAGGGAGAGAAGGGCCCATTATGGAAGCTGCTAATGGCACTAGGATCCCCACCTACAGAAAGCAGCATACAACCTTATTTTTCAGTGGAAGGCGTTTCACTTGGACATTTGTCTTGGGCAAGGTGGCCAGGCCACTGCTGGGCACAGACTTGTTGTGTGCGAATGGGTTGCTGGTTGATGTTAAGAACCATCACCTTGTATATGCAAAGGACTTTGCCACCCTTCCCTGCACACAGCAGTATCACTATCTCCGGCCTGTACAATATGATAGGTACGACTTGTGATTTTGCCCGCCTTCTCAACGAAATCCCCCAGCTATCAAAACCCACTTTTTCCACAGCAGAAACCAAGCATGTTGTGGAATACTACATTTCTACTTCTGGTCCACGCCCACACCCATCGGCTGGCCCCTGACAAGCTGGCTATTTTAAAGGCTGAATTTGCCGACATGGATTGGTTAGGGATTGTGCGGCAATCCAACAGCCCATGGGCATCACCCCTCCATATAGTGCCCAAAGCAGGTGGAAGTTTCCGACCATGTGGGGATTACTGCCGCCTGAACAATCACACTGTCCCAGATCACTACCCAGTTCCACACATACAAGATTTCTTGGCACAGCTCTCTGGGAAAGTAATCTTTTCAAAGGTGGACCTGGTCCGTGGCTACCACCAAATACCTGTTGTAATGGACAGCCGGGTCCCATGCCCGGCAGGGACGCCCCTGCTGCATCTGTTCCGGGGGAGCAGCCATGAATAGTTCAATACCTCCCCCGGGACGTTTGGTGGCAGCCTCCCTGGCGGATGATGATTCCCCAACCTAGCGCATGGCTCCATGGGAGATGGAGTCCTCCACAGCCTGGTTGGGGGCTCGGATGGCTGCTAGGGGGAGCTGCATGGAGTCTGCAGCCCGGCTGGTCGAATCTTCAGCCCCACCTGGAAGTGCAATTAGAACCAGGTGGTCAAGCACCTGGAATGCTTCCGGATGGGTTATAAAAAGGGCCAGCCACCACCACTCAGAGAGCCAGAGTTGGGAGGAAGGAGACAATGCTTGTGGAGGAGTGATGGTGAAAAGGAAGGATTACAGTGATCCCTCGCTATATCGCGCTTCGCCTTTCGCGGCTTCACTCCATTGCGGATTTTATATGTAAGCATATTTAAATATATATCGCGGATTTTTTGCTGGTTCGCGGATTTCTGCGGACAATGGGTCTTTTAATTTCTGGTACATGCTTCCTCAGTTGGTTTGCCCAGTTGATTTCATACAAGGGACGCTATTGGCAGATGGCTGAGAAGCTACCCAGCTTACTTTTCTTTCTCTCTTGCGCTGACTTTCTCTGATCCTGACGTAGGGGGATTGAGCAGGGGGGCTGTTCGCACACCTAGACAATACGGACGCTCGTCTAAAAATGCTGAAAGATTATCTTCACGTTGCTATCTTTTGTGCAGCTGCTTCCTGAAACGACATGCTGCACGGTGCTTCGCATACTTAAAAGCTCGAAGGGCACGTATTGATTTTTGATTGAAAAACAAACTCTGTCTCTCTCTATCTCTCTCTCTCTCTCTCCCTGCTCCTGACGGAGGGGGTGTGAGCTGCCGCCTTCAACAGCTTTGTGCCGCGGTGCTTCGCATACTTAAAAGCCAAACAGCCCTATTGATTTGTTTGCTTTTCTCTATCTATGTGACATTCTGTGCTCCTGACGCACACTCCTTTGGAAAGGAAGATATGTTTGCATTCTTTTAATTGTGAGATGGAACTGTCATCTCTGTCTTGTCATGGAGCACAGTTTAAACTTTTGAAAAAGAGACAAATGTTTGTTTGCAGTGTTTGAATAACGTTCCTGTCTCTCTACAACTTCCTGTGTTTCTGTGCAAATCTGTGACCCAAGCATGACAATATAAAAATAACCATATAAACATATGGTTTCTACTTCGCGGATTTTCTTATTTCGCGGGTGGCTCTGGAACGCAACCCCCGCGATGGAGGAGGGATTACTGTATTGTGTGGTGTAGAAAAGAGTGCTTGTGGGACTGTGTATTGCCTGTGGGTCACGGGGAAGATATGTGCCCATGGGTGAAGAGAAAAATAGAAGTCCTTGTGCTTTATACGTGCCTCAGTGTCCTTCTGTGCCGGGTCGGGCGCCTATATAGCGCCTTTTCTACACTGTACATCCAGCGGGCATCCCCAAAACAGCAGTCATCACCCCCTTCAGATTATTTGAATTCCTATGAACACAATTCGGCCTTAAAAATACTGTGCAAACATTCCAGAATTGATGGACTCTGTCCTCGGCGATTTTGACTTCATTTTTGTCTACCTAGATGACATCTTGGTTGCCAGCTCCTCCAAAGAGGAGCTCCTCACCCACCTTCAAGCCTTGTTCAAGCGCCTGAGCCTGCATGGGTTGATTATCAATCCTGCTAAGTGTCTCTGTGGAGTGCCTGTAATAGATTTCTTGGTACATTGCATTTCAAAAGAGGGTGTGATTCCTTTGCCTTTCATTCCTCGGGTACACACATTATGCAACCTTTATATGAGGCACTACAGGGCCAGTGCGCAAAGTCCCATGTCACATGGTCTAAAGACCTGGATGAGGCATTTACAAACACCAAACAAACATGCTTTACCTGACGTGGCCATACTCACGCACCTGCTGCCTGACGTTCCACTTGCTCTTACAACTGACACGTCGGACCATGCAGTGGGGGTAGTGTTTGAACAGTGGGCTGATGATGTGTGGCAGCCATTGGTATTTTTCAGCATACATTTATGGCACAATGAACGCAAATATAGCACTTTCGACCGGGAACCACTAAGTTTGTACTTGGCCATTCAACATGTCCACTTCTTGGTTGGAGGCTGGCCATTCACTGCATTTGTTGACCACAAACCACTTGTTATCGCAGTGTCCAAGGTTGCTGAGCCGTGGTCTGCCCAACAGCAACTACAACTGGCTTACATATCAGTGTTCAGAACAGACATCCAGCATGTCGAGGGTAAGAACAATGTGATGGCTGACTGTCTCTCTCTGCCTGCATTAGCAACCATACACATTGGAATTGACTACTCGCAGGTGGCAGCTGACCAAGCTGAGGACCCGGAGGTCCAAGCTCTTCAGTCAGCAGAAACTGGCCTGCAGTTGTCAGAAGTGCAGTTAGACGGCAGCGCTACTAAGCTCCTTTGTGACACCAGCACAGGTTACCCACACCCAATTGTCCCCAGCAACTGGAGACGGCGCATCTTTGACACTATACACAGCCTCTCACATCCAGGACAAAAGGCATCCCAACGTTTGGTGCTGAGCAAATTTGTTTGGTGGGCCTCAAAAAAGATGTTTGTAGCTGGGCAGTGGCTTGTGTTGCATGTCAAAAGGATAAAATACATCGCCATGTTAAAGCCCCACTGACACCTTTCCTGGTGCCTGCTCGCCATTTCGACCATGTTCATGTGGACCTGGTAGGCCCCCCTTCCTCCTTCTCAAGGTTTTACACACCTGCTCACTATGGTTGACAGGACCAACAGGTGGCCTGAAGCTGTCCCTTTGACGTCCACAACTGCAGCAGAAGTAGTAAGAGCCTTTATAAACACTTGGGTTGCACGGTTTGGCATGCCATCCCACATCACATACGACCAAGGTGCACAGTTCACATCACAGCTCTAGGCTGCAATGGCACAAGACCTTGGGATGACCCTGCACCATACTACTGCCTACCACCTCCAAGCTAACGGCCTTTGTGAGCGATTTCACCGGTTGCTAAAGACAGCCCCAAGGTTATTATAGTTACCAAAAACTAAAATCAAAACTGGAACTATTATTAAAAAAACATTTTCGTAAACTGAAATAAAATAATTAACAAAATCGAAATTAAAAACTAAAACTAAATGAAACTATTAAAGTAGTTAGAAATACTAACTGAAATAAAATAATAATTTACAAAAATAATTTTAGATTTCATTTTTGAATGAATATTCTTGCTGTTAGTTTTTAACTCTTATAACTTTTACTCTAAAACTGAAAGTCATCCACCATGAGTCGCCCTCACATATTCATCCATTGAACGGCAGCTGGTGATGGTGGACAGGTGTTCACACAGCATTTGCGGTGACAGAGCAAGCTGAATATGCGCGTAGAGCATGTGGAATAGAAAGCGACTTACGTGCCACCTTTCTTTGCACTTGTTGTATATCAAGATGTAATTGAAAAGCATGAAATCGGAATATGCTGGTCAACAAAAACTTTACCGTATGGACAGAAAAATCACGAGTGAGTAATGTTTCAGTTTATTTCTCAGGTGCCTGTTTTTTGTTGACAATAATTCACCTGCCACTTCGCACACAAAGTATAGAAAAAGTATAGTAATCATGAAAAAAAATTCGACCTCAAGATTTTGATGAATCTTGACATTTTAGACCTCCCCAAGTCTGAAAATACTGTTTTTTGGAATTATGTATGTGTGTGTGTGGAAATACGATAACTCAAAAACGTAACTAGATAGATGGATGAAACGTGGCACGTGGTTGTTACACCAACATTGTAGATCTGTATTAACTTTTGCGCCAAATACATCAGCCAGAAGTGGTACTTTACCTGAAGACATACTCGATTTTTTTTTTATTCATGCAGCTGCAGAGTCCAATTTATTCAACTGTACTTATATAATAATTGTTCAATATATTATTAATTTGATTTGATGTTGATGGTTCTTTAATGTATGTAATATAATCATTGTCTTGTGGTTTACACGTCAAATATCCATCCCCATATCTGAGTACACAAGAAAGTCTAGGGAGACCACTACCGATTTTTGAAAATAAAACGGCACTGATCGAGAGACCGACAAGGTCATCATACAAGATCAGTATATTATTGCTGAGCAATCACTTTTGCTTTAAAAACATTGTTTAACTATGAAGCGATACAAACTTTGTAAAATTCCTCAGTTGGCAACGTCTCTACTGAGCTACAGGTAGGTAGGTGAAGAGAGTCTGCCAAGTGATGAAAAGCTAAACATACTAATGTGGTTTTGTATTTATGCTACATTTATTAATTTATCTTTTTTGGTTAATATTCACAGCTCAAAATACCTGATATTGTGAAAATAATCCAGTAGCAGAATTATGTTTTAAAATATCTGTCCCAATTTTTTCAATGTTTCTCTCTCTCTCTCTCAAAATAGAGAGGAATAAATCATCATATTATTTTTGTTCTTAACAGCCATATCATACATATTGCATACCAGGGATTTTTCTTGCCTTGCATTCAAACCTGCTTGGGTAGGCGCCAGGTTTCCTGTGATCCTGCTCTGGATAAACAGGTTTAGATAATCAACTTTATATATATATATATATATATATATATATATATATATATATATATACAGTATACATATATATATATATATATATACAGTGCATCCAGAAAGTATTCACAGCGCATCACTTTTTCCACATTTTGTTATGTTACAGCCTTATTCCAAACTGGATTAAATTCATTTTTTTCCTCAGAATTCTGCACACAACACCCCATAATGACAACGTGAAAAAAGTTTACTTGAGGTTTTTGCAAATTTATTAAAAATAAAAAAACTGAGAAATCACATGTACATAAGTATTCACAGCCTTTGCTCAATACTTTGTCGATGCACATTTGGCAGCAATTACAGCCTCAAGTCTTTTTGAATATGATGCCACAAGCTTGGCACACCTATCCTTGGCCAGTTTCGCCCATCAGGTTGGATGGGAAGCGTCGGTGCACAGCCATTTTAAGATCTCTCCAGAGATGTTCAATCGGATTCAAGTCTGGGCTCTGGCTGGGCCACTCAAGGACATTCACAGAGTTGTCCTGAAGCCACTCCTTTGATATCTTGGCTGTGTGCTTAGGGTCGTTGTCCTGCTGAAAGATGAACTGTCTCCCCAGTCTGAGGTCAAGAGCACTCTGGAGCAGGTTTTCATCCAGGTTGTCTCTGTACATTGCTGCTTTCCCTTTATCCTGACTAGTCTCCCAGTTCCTGCCACTGAAAAACATCCCCACAGCATGATGCTGCCACCACCATGCTTCACTGTAGGGATGGTACCAGGTTTCCTCCAAACGTGACGCCTGGCATTCACACCAAAGAGTTCAATCATTGTCTCATCAGACCAGAGAATTTTCTTTCTCATGGTCTGAGAGTCCTTCAGGTGCCTTTTGGCAAACTCCAGGCGGGCTGCCATGTGCCTTTTACTAAGGAGTGGCCTTCTGGAAGGTTCTCCTCTCTCCACAGAGGACCTCTGGAGCTCTGACAGAGTGACCATTGTGTTCTTGGTCACCTCCCTGACTAAGGCCCTTCTCCCCCGATCGCTCAGTTTAGATGGTCGGCCAGCTCTAGGAAGAGTCCTGGTGGTTTCGAACTTCTTCCACTCACGGATGATGGAGGCCACTGTGCTCATTGGGACCTTCAAAGCAGCAGAAATTTTTCTGTAACCTTCCCCAGATTTGTGCCTCAAGACAATCCTGTCTCTGAGGTCTACAGACAATTCCTTTGACTTCATGCTTGGTTTGTGCTCTGACATGAACTGTCAACTGTGGGACCTTATATAGACAGGTGTGTGCCTTTACAAATCATTTCCAATCAACTGAATTTACCACAGGTGGACTCCAAGTAAGCTGCAGAAACATCTCAAGGATGATCAGGGGAAACAGGATGCACCTGAGCTCAATTTCGAGCTTCACGCCAAAGGCTGTGAATACTTATGTACATGTGCTTTCTCAATTTTTTTATTTTTAATAAATTTGCAAAAACCTCAAGTAAACTTTTTTCACATTGTCATTATGGGGTGTTGTGTGTAGAATTCTGAGGAAAAAAATGAATTTAATCCATTTTGGAATAAGGCTGTAACATAACAAAATGTGGAAAAAGTGATGCGCTGTAAATACTTTTCGGATGCACTGTATAAAATCCTAAACCTAAAAGTGCAACAATTTTTTGTCACACTTTAAATCTGGCTTATTTTAAAACCTACATATACAGTATATATGTTTGGAATCATTGTTTTCAGAATTTATCGAACTTTAATGTGATGTTGTTAGATTTTCAGATTGTTATTCCAGTTTTAAATGATAAACTAAAATATCAAGAAAGTTGTGCATTGAGCATAGTGGACCTCAGTTTAACAGGAATAGTCTAATCGGTAAGAGAGTAAATATTTTATTCTCATTTCAGAATTTTTACTCTGTTAAATAAATCATAATTAATTTTTCTTTTACATATTTATAGAATTTCATGATTTTGACTACAATAAATAATAACTTTTCTTTTGTACAATTACAGATTGTACTAATATTCAGGCCGCAACTGGGAGTTGGGTGCTGAAGGTGCCAGGGAGGCTTGCCCCCCAGTGTATATATATATATATATATATATATAATTATATATATATATTGTAACAGTAGGGGGCACTAGTGCTCCCTTGAACCCTCGGGTACCACGCCAGACACCAGGTAAAAGTACAACTATTATTCTTTTTATTATTATTACGTGCACTAAGCACCCTCCACTCCACACTACTCATATAAATATCAATTCTCTCACTACACAATTCTCTCTCTCTACACAATTATCTCTCCTCCTCTCCCAGCCACTTAGCCACCCTTCCTCCCAGCTCAGTGTCTGGGCTTTCCCACAGTCCTTTTAAACCCCCTGACCCGGAAGTGGTTCCTGTCCAACAATCCACAAGTCCTCATTACTTCCGGGTCAGAGTAAAAGTCCTTTTCTTCAACCCAGAAGCACGTCGTTTCTTCTGGTCATGTGATCATGACGCACTTCTGGGTTATAGGGCACATAGCAGTTTGAAAGCCTCCCTCCCACGGCTCCCGGTGGTGGTCCCCATGGTATCCAGCAGGGCTGTGTATACAAACTACAAGGTCCATAAGGCCCTGCTGGCATTCGGAGAACCTCCGTGTTGTTGGGAGGGCTCCACCTGGCGGCCTGGAGGTGTGGGCCGGAATATTTAGCCGGCCATCGATCACAATATACTGTGTATATATATATATATATATATATATATATATATACATACACACACATTTATTGTTCTTAATCTCATATGCTGTCTCTGTGCCTATCCATGCTCGTATTGCCTGCTGTTGTTCTGCTCATTAAGGGTTTACTGTTCTTATGGTGGGGGCTTTTCAAGTCTCACTGCCCCTCACCTTGACACCACATGCTTGTTTTTTCTTTGTTTCCCTCAATACAGCTAGCTGGGGTCTGCACACGGATTCATAACAGTCCTGTTCTTCCTAAGCCTCAGTGATTTTCTTGATCACACCTGTCAGAACACAGTAGAATCTGTTTTCTATTTTTTTATATCCTTTCAGGCCTGCAGGTGGCAAAATTATGTCTATAAATTGTATGTGCCTGAGATGGAATCAGAGATTAATATGGCTGGTAGAAAATGACAAAGCCCAGTATTTGAGATTTTTGAATTCAATATTGAAGGCATTCATTATAAGCACATTGTCGTTGGAGCAGGATATGTTGTGTGTTGTAGACATTTAAAGTAAAAAACCCTCACACCTTAAAATTCACCTAAATTTCATTACAAATTGGCCCATTCTGGGCAATAAAAGGAAAAGAAAGAAGTGCCAACAGGCAGTGCAGATCTGTACAGCACAAATGACATAGTGTACTAGGTACTGAAAATGTTATTATGCTAATCAAATTTTCTAAATTCTTTTCTACTGTGCTATCCCTATTGTTGTACAGGTTAAATCCAGAATAAATTTAATTCAAAACAATCATTCACTCTTTCCATTAACAAATTCAATAGTTACAACCAAACAATAAGTACAAGTGGCTTATATAAATAATTAAAATGTCATGTTGTGTTTACTGACGAATAACTTTTTTTATATTGTCCATTATTGGTTCAAATCCTCTTTGAAAGACTCTGCTGCAGAAAACTAAACATTAACTTGTGTCAAATGCCCTTCTATAGTGGGAGTCCATTGCTCCAAAGCAAAGGATTTTAATATAATACCCCAATGCATATGGATGTTTTCTATGACTCAGAACCCCCAAACATAGAGGACATAATCTTATGACAGGTTTTACTTTTACCTTTTCTTTTGGTGTAGTGGTACCTGGCATGACCCTAAGCGCCTAATTGGCTGTGTTTCACTTTACCGTAGAAGCTGTTTGTCTACAGAGGGAGAGGGTGATGTGCCAAAGAGAGAGTAAAAGCAAGGCAAAAAGATTTTTAGAACTGGTCTATCATCCATTGTAATGGGCTATGTTCGATTCTTACATAGGGTCATGGAGCATACAAGTAACAGTGACATTTTATGTTTTCTGAAGAGCTGGCTTAAACCTGATATACATGTCATTGTAACACTAAATGGATTTCAAGTTATTCGAGTAGACAGAGACGTGTGGTATAGTGGGGAGGGCCTGGTCATCTGAGTCATGGCTGTCCGTCTGTCTAACGATGACGCTGTCCATCCATTTGTCCATCTCCGTCACTCCCCTCTGTGTGTACACTGGTGGGAGAGCAGGCCAATTTGGGAAAGGAAGACATGGGGGCACAAAGAGCAAGGTAATTGTCCCCCAGATGCAGTGAGTTGGCTTCAATGGAGATGTGTTACCAGTTCTCTTCTCCTCTTGTTGATGGGTCTGTTGTTCAAAGTGATGAACGCCTTCAATTATTGTCCATTTCCAAAGCACATACAGTTAGGTCCATAAATATTTGGACAGAGACAACTTTTTTCCAATTTTGGTTTTGTACATTGCCACAATGAATTTTAAATGAAACAACTCAGATGCAATTGAAGTGCAGACTTTCAGCTTTAATTCAGTGGGGTGAACAAACGATTGCATAAAAATGTAAGGCAACTAAAGCATTTTTTTAACACAATCCCTTCATTTCAGGGGCTCAAAAGTAATTGGACAATTGACTCAAAGGCTATTTTATGGGCAGGTGTGGGCAAGTCCGTCGTTATGTCATTATCAATTAAGCAGATAAAAGGCCTGGAGTTGATTTGAGGTGTGGTGCTTGCATGTGGAAGATTTTCCTGTGAACAGACAACATGCAGTCAAAGGAACTCTCCATGCAGGTGAAAAAAGCCATCCTTAAGCTGCAAAAACAGAAAAAACCCATCCGAGAAACTGCTACAATATTACGAGTGACAAAATCTACAGTTTGGTACATCCTGAGAAAGAAAACAAGCACTGGTGAACTCAGCAACGCAAAAAGACCTGGACGTCCATGGAAGACAACAGTGGTGGATGATCGCAGAATCATTTCCATGGTGAAGAGAAACCCCTTCACAACAGCCAACCAAGTGAAAAACACTCTCCAGGGGGTAGGCATATCGATATCCAAGTCTACCATAAAGAGAAGACTGCATGAAAGTAAATACAGAGGGTGCACTGCAAGGTGCAAGCCACTCATAAGCCTCAAAAATAGAAAGGCTAGATTGGACTTTGCTAAAGAACATCTAAAAAAGCTCAGCACAGTTCTGGAAAAACATTCTTTGGACAGATGAAACCAAGATCAACCTCTACCGGAATGATGGCAAGAAAAAAGTATGGAGAAGGCGTGGAACAGCTCATTATCCAAAGCATACCACATCATCTGTAAAACACGGTGGAGGCAGTGTGATGGCTTGGGCGTGCATGGCTGCCAGTGGCACTGGGACACTAGTATTTATTGATGATGTGACACAGGACAGAAACAGCCGAATGAATTCTGAGGTGTTCAGAGACATACTGTCTGCTCAAATCCAGCTAAATGCAGTCAAATTGATTGGGCGGCGTTTCATGATACAGATGGACAATGGCCCAAAACATACAGCCAAAGCAACCCAGGAGTTTATTAAAGCAAAGAAGTGGAAAATTCTTGAATGGCCATGTCAGTCACCTGATCTTAACCCAATTGAGCCTGCATTTCACTTGTTGAAGACTAAACTTCAGACAGAAAGGCCCACAAACAAACAGCAACTGAAAGCTGCTGCAGTAAAGGCCTGGCAGAGCATTAAAAAGGAGGAAACCCAGCATCTGGTGATGACCATGAGTTCAAGACTTCAGGCTGTCATTGCCAGCAAAGGGTTTCCAACCAAGTATTAGAAATGGACATTTTATTTCCAGTTATTTAATTTATCCAATTACTTTTGAGCCCCTGAAAAGAAAGGGATTGTGTTAAAAAAATGCTTCAGTTGCCTCACATTTTTATGCAATTGTTTTGTTCACCCCACTGAATTAAAGCTGAAAGTCTGCACTTCAACTGCATCTGAGTTGTTTCATTTAAAATTCATTAGGGTAATGTACAGAACCAAAATTAGAAAAAAATTGTCTCTGTCCAAATATTTATGGACCTAACTGTAGTCCCCAGCAGGTGTCTCAAGCTATATATGTGGAATCTACCAGCATTTCTTTGGACCACTTTGAAGCCAGGATCCTTCAGCAAGTTAACTGTACAGGGCCATCCAGGGAGACCAAGAGTCATCCATTGCAGAAAGGAAGATAGATGTAAGGAACAGCCTGTGCAAAGGAATTGTTGATATCAGTGATGATGAAGGTGCACAATCCTTAATCACACTGCTTCATTTCCTGTCGGGAATCCACATGGCAAGCCAAGTGTAAGACAACGAGGGGCGGCAGGAAGTTGCATCACTTTGGATGGATCCTTGCTGGGATGGCGGAGGTATGAGGTGGTTAAGTCAGTCTTAGTCAGGACCTCACCTCTGACCTTGCTGCCATGGGTGGTCCAAAAGGCAGTACACAACTCTCGACGGCATCACTCAGGGGAATATTGATCAAGCAAACCATTCCACCACGTTAAGGCGCATACTCAATGGAGGGACTGGTCATCTGTATAAATGAGGAATGGTGTAAGAGGGAGCATGTTACAATTAAAACTACAGTTTTTTTGTAATTCAAACACTGAAATTCTGGCTGTTGGAATTCTTCCTCCTTATTTGTCCAGTCAGATAAATTGCATCATCCTTATTATTTTTTTATATTCTTCCCTCTGTAAATGGGAACTCATCAATGGAAATAATTAATTCTGTCACTAACACTTTAATAATGACTCATTCTGACCCTGCTGTTATAATATGTACAGTAGTAACTTCAACCATGTGACGTTGGTTTCATGTTATGCCCAGGCTTTTCTTCATCTTCTTACTCTTCATCTTTTACCAGTTCTGTGTGGGGGTTGATGTGCTTGATTAGCCTTCTCATTATAGTTCAGTCCTACACCTCCTTCCCAGTCAGACCCTTTTACTTCAAATCTTTTACACTATCCATGCACCTCTACTTTGGCCTTTGGCCTCCCTCTCTTTCTCTTCCCCTGTGTTTCCATTCCCATCATTCATTTGCCCAGGTTTTCATTGTCTCTCCTCATCCCATGTCCATACCACTTCAACCTACTTTCCTGTACTTTCTTAGAGATCTCATCCACTTTAGTTGTACCTTTGATTGTCTGATTTCTTATTTTGCCCTTTATTGTAACTCCACAAATCCATCTCAACAATGTAATTTCTGCCACATTTAACTTCTTCTCTTGCATTCCCTTTACTGTCTATGCCTCAGCTCCATACATCATTGCTGGTCTGACCGCTGTCTTAAAAACCTTACCTTAAACCTTCGCCTTAATTTTTCGATCATGCAATACTTCTAATACCTTCTTCCAGTTGTTCCATTCACACTGAACTCAATGGGTTATCTCTGCATCTAATTTTCCATCTTGGGTTACCACAGATCCTAGATATTTAAATGTATCCATTCTTTTAACTAGCTGTCCCTGCCGGCTAACTTCTGAATCCTGATCATCATTAAACTTCATATATTCTGTCTTCTTCATATTTATCTTTAATCCACTCTCTTCCAAAGCTTTTCTCCATTCTTCCAGCTTCTCGTTTCTGGTGAAATGTCATAAGCAAAAACCATGCATCAGAAGATTGGTCTTTTATCCCAGGACTCAACACATCCATAACCAGATCAAAGAGGTAAGAACTTCAAGAAGATCCCTGATGAAGACCTAGTCAAAACTTGTATCTTGCCTGTTACCCCAACACTGTATTTAACTTGAGTCCTCACCCCCTCGGACATATCCCAGACAATCCTCACATACTTTTCAGGTACTCCTTACTTTCTCATCTACCTCCATCTTCTCATCTACCTCAAAATCAATAAACACCAAATGCAGTTTTTTCTGTTCTTCTCGATGCTTCTCTATGAGTTGTCTCAATGCAAAGACTGCATCAGTTATTCCTCTCACTGTCATAAAACCAAACTGCCCCTTCTGTAGGGCAGTCTCTTCCCTAAGCCTTCTCTTTATAAATCTTCCCCAAATTTTCATTGCATGTGACATCAGCTTTATCCCTCTATAGTTTCCACAATCCTGAATATCACCCTTCTCATTATAAATGGGTACAATTACAGTGTTTTTCTCCACCCATCTGGTGTTCTCTCCTGTTCATAGATCTTATGCATTAGATTCCACAACACATCTGCTTCTTCTTCTCCTAAACTCCTCCACACTTCTGCTGGTATTTCATCTGGTCCTGTTGCCTTTCCATTTTTCATCTTTTTAATGCTCCCTTTATTTCCTCCTTTCTTATTGTTGCTACTAACCCTTCATTTTATTCATTCATCTTATTCCCAGCTACAAGCCTGTTATTAGATGGCAACCAGTTACCACCAGAATAATGTGTGTTTATAATTGTGTTTATTTTAATGCTTTTTTGTACAGCACTTTGGCACAACCTCTGTTGTTTTAAATGTGATTTTATAAATAAAATAATCTAATATAATCTAATAATGAGGAAGTGGAGCCTAGAGGCTGAAATGACTCTGAATGATTGCTTCCAAATGACAGATTGGGAAATCCAAACAACAAGCCCTGGATTACTAACGGACTTAAAGGTCTCCTGAATGAGAAAAAGAGAGCATTCAAATCAGGTGACAAAGAGGCTCTGAAGGATGTATAGCGTTTGCTAAAGAAAAAGCTGAGTGAAGGAAAGAAAGCTTCCAAAGCTAAACTGGAAAACAAACTTTCTCAGAATAACATGAAAGATGTCTGGAATGAACTGGGAATAATTACTGGACTCAAGCAATCCAGGGCTCAGGTGCAAGAAGGGGATGTGGACAAAGCTAATGACCTGAACCAATTTTTAAATACACTTTCCCTCTCACTGCCACCTTCTTCCAAATACCAGTCACCCCACACCATCCCTACAACATCAACAACTCCTGTCATGTCAACTGGAATGTCCAGTGACGAATCCACATCTGACCATCAGTAAACAGCCAACTGAGGAAGCTACATACAGGAAAGCTGCGGGACCAGATGGAGTCCACGAATTCTTAAGGCCTGTGCTGACCAACTTTTTGGTGTCCTCTGTCACCTGTTCAGTCTATCCCTAATGTTCCAGAAAGTGCCACTGCTGTGGAAAACATCCTGCATTGTTCCTGTTCCAAAGAAGACAAGTGCCTCTTCAGTTAATGACTATAGATCAGTGGTACTTGTCTCTCAATGGTCCTCAT
This sequence comes from Erpetoichthys calabaricus, assembly GCF_900747795.2. NCBI lineage: Eukaryota > Metazoa > Chordata > Cladistia > Polypteriformes > Polypteridae > Erpetoichthys > Erpetoichthys calabaricus. The sequence continues at coordinate 113,415,027 of NC_041402.2, forward strand.
GATATGAGATATTAGTCCTGGACTATTTAAGTTATCTTGTGGTAGACAAAATGGACCCACTGTAGTTTGCCTATTGGACAAAGATTGCAGCGGAGGATAAAATTATCTCATGATGAGATTATCAGTGACGACTTAATTGAACACCCTAACAACACTAAAGTCTGCAAAGAATTTTACTTGAGCAGGATGATTTGACATTATCAAAGCTAGTTGCAATTGGTTTTAATGTGGAATCTGTGTTTGTTTGTGCAGCAGAGCTTTCAAAACACTCTCCTCCAGCCTCTATATTAGACAGCTATGGGCTTTTGATTACATCATGTCTGAAGTCAACACAACAGACAGAAAACAGACACTGCATCTTGTGTAACAAAGGCATTCTGAACAACCTCAACAGCACAGTGGAAACCGTGGGTCATAATCTCATATGACCAGAGTTCAAAGCTGCCTACCAAATGGCCAAACTTGTTGCAGCTGTGGTAAATGGAACCACTTTGCTAAGGTAGAGTATGTCGTTATTCTCCCATTAGCATACAGAGACTGACTGCAGGTATAATTCACAATGTGATTTTAGGACCAGCACCTTTCAAGCCATGCATAGTCGGTTTAAATTACGTGAACACCCACCTTTTGTTGGATACTGGAGCTACTATTCCCCTCTTAAACATTCACACATATAAACAGTTTTTTAGTTCCATGATCCTGGCTCTACCTACTGATACTGCCCATGGTTATGGTCACTCACACACCTTCCTTGTGGGTACAGTCCACCTCACTGTTCAGTGTGGTAAAGACATTTTACCTATTATGTGCTTTAATGTTACAGAGGAACAAAGGGTCAAAACTGATCCCTTGCTCTGGGATTTTCTGTCTTGGATAAAAGTTGTGTGAATATCTTGCAGACAACCTCACCACGACACCAAAATTGCCCAGAGTGTTTACAGGTTTGGGTCTGCCTTTAATGCCACTTCACTCACCAGCCTTTGCTCAAATTCACTGCCACCCCAGTTATATAGTCAGTTTAACACAATCCTAGCTACTAGCAACTGGCATATTTGAGTCAGTCAGCACCTTCATGTGGTTAACCAACCTAGTAGAAGCTAAGAAGAAGTGTGCATCTGTGTTGATTTTCATGCAGTGAATAAAGCTTTTGTTTCAGATAAATATGCACTTGCCACTTCAGGGGAACTCGCTACACAGTTTTATGCTTCAGTCTTATTTTCTAACTAAGATCATAGACAGGATTTTTTGCAAGTGCCTCTCCATCCTAGCAGTACACAGCTTTTGCGACACATGATGGCATGTTTCATTACACAAGAGTACCATCTGGGTTGCAGTATATTCTGCACCAAGCTGCTTTCAAAATGTCAGGTCCTCAGTGCTTGCCAGCATTTCTGGGGTGGTCATATACCTTTAACCTTGCTGTACATGATCCCTACTCTTCATGACAAATATCTTCACATGGTCTTCTCGGCTTTGTTGAAACATAGAGTTACATTTAATGATGAGAAGTGTCTTTGCAGTGCCAGAGATATAGTTTGTTGGATTCGGTGTATGACAGCTGCAAGCATATCTATCAAATGTTGATGCCATCCACACTATTCCAGAGCTTATGTCTGCAGCTGAGAAGGCTTACTTCATGGGCATGGCAAGTTACTATTTGAAGGTTTTACCCCAGCATTCTGTTACTGCTGCACCACTGTGCCAGCTCCTGCAGGATGAGCTGAGGGTGTGATCTTGTGATGTGCCAAGGGTGTTCACCTCCTAAAACCAAAACTTGAAGTGGAGAAATGCATAGCTTTGCCTCTTAAGCCCTCACTTCAACTGAGCAAAAATACTCATTGGGTTAACATTGGGCACTAGCATGTATCTGAACATGTGGGGGTGGCAGTTTTATCTATATGGTCGACACTTCACACTAAAAACAGACCATCAGGCTCTCACTACCCTGTTGTTGGCATCTGACACTGGCCACCACCCATTGAGGCTGCAGCATTGTCCTGTCTTCCTCCACCAGTACCAATTTATTTTCCAGTTCACTCCATGGTGTGAACATGTTATTGCAAACATTCTCTTTCATTCAGTTCCAGTTTCAACCCAGTCACCTGACTTTGACCAAATAGAACATGACATTTTCCAGATGTTGTGCATGCCCCTTTACACCACCATATCACTTATCGGGGCCTCTGAACAAGATCCAGTACTATCCCAGGTATGCCACTTTATCAGGGAGGGTTGGCCTTGCACAGTACTGGTAGAACTTTTACTCTTCGCTAGAATGAATGGAATGGAATGGGTTCTTCTGTAACACGTGGGTTGTGGTCCCAAATGCTCTTCATGCATGTGTATTGTCAATAGCACATAAAGATCACTTGGGTATAGTGAAATTAAAACAGAGATGTTATGACCTGGTGTGGTGGCCTGGCATGGACATTTTGAGATTCTGGTTAAAGGTTGTATACCCTGCCTGATAAGTGGCAAGACGGGTCACCAGGCTCGTCCCCAATTGCTAGGCCCACCCAACCCTGGGAACATATACAGATGCACATCTTTGGAGAAATTTATGGAGTCCCTCACCACCAGCGGAATCTGGTTGTTGCCTATGACTTACACTCAAAATCACCTGAATCACCTTTTTCTCTGTGAATGCCCTTAGACTAATACTATGGGTAATGGCCATCAGTTCACCAGTAACCAATTTTCCTTATTTCTGGAATGACCTTTCATTCAGCACATTCACACTGTATTACATCCACAAGCCAATGGAGAAGTGGAGTAATTTAACCAGACATTAAAAATTGGCCTTAAGGCACATCAGGCATAAGGGTCTTCTTTTGATCAGGCTTTACTTAATATGCTCTTGCACTACAGATTATCTCAGCACCAGTAACAACACACTGCACAATAATGTGCAGTGAATATGACTTAATAATAATAATAATACATTTTATTTATATTGCACTTTATATTTTAGCAATCCCAAAGTGCTACAGAGTAAAAATAGAATAATAAAATAAAAAAATAAAAAAAAACAGAAGAGTCTATAAAATACTTTAACAAAATGACTTTCTAAAAAGATGAGTTTTTAGGTTTCGCTTAAAGGCCTCAGTCGACTGTGGGGCTCTCAGGTAATCAGGGAGGGCATTCCACAGCCTCGGCGCCACCGATGAAAATGCCCTGTCACCCATGCTGCTGAGCTTAGTTCTGGGGACTTGAAGAGTGTTAGTGTGTACAGATTGGAGGGAACGTAAGGAGTTATGAGGGGTAAGGAGTTCCTGTAGATAAAGAGGGGCATGTCCATAAATGCACTGATGGGTAAGAAGGGAGACCTTGTACTCTATTCTGAATGAAACAGGGAGCCAGTGAAGGGTTTTCAGGATTGGGGTGATGTGACCATACTTTCGCATCCTCATCAGGATCCTGGCAGCGCTGTTCTGAATATACTGGAGTCTCTGGATACTCTTGCCAGGAATCCCAATGAGGAGTGCATTACAGTAATCCAGCCTGGAAGAGACAAAGGCATGGACGAGTTTCTCTGCATCTGCCAGGGTGAGTAATGGGCGGAGTTTGGCGATGTTCTTGAGATGGAAAAAAGATGACTTACAGAGATATTTGATGTGGGTGTCAAAAGTAAGTTGGGAGTCCATTCTAACACCCAAATTAGTAACAGATGTGGAAAGAGGAATATTTTGGCCAGAGAAAGTAATACTGGTGATGGTAGAAGAGCGAAGATGATGTGATGTACCAACTAAGATGGCTTCTGTTTTGGATCTGTTCAACTGAAGAAAATTGAGCCTCATCCATGCCTCTATCTCCTCCAGGCAGGTAGACAATGTAGATGTTGGCAGAGGAGCAGTAGAGGAGGTGGGAGTAGTCCTGAGGTAAAGCTGAGTGTCATCGGCATAGCAATGGAACGATAAACCATGTCTGCCAATGACAGTTCCAAGGGGGAGCATGTAGATAGTAAAAAGGATAGGGCCCAGCACAGAGCCCTGTGGAACACCACAGGTGACGTTGTGGGTGTGGGACTTTGCGCTGCCAAGGGCGACATGCTCAGTTCTGCCAGTCAGGTATGATGTAAACCAATTTAGAACAATTCCTGAGAGTCCAATAGTGTATTGCAGGCAGTGAAGAAGGATGTTATGGTCTATTGTGTCAAAAGCAGCTGTCAGGTCAAGGAGGATAAGTAGTGAAGGTGAACCAGTATCTGCCGTCATCAGAAGATCATTGGTGACCCTGACCAGGGCTGTTTCGGTGCTATGGCCAGGGCGAAAACCAGACTGCAACTTTTCAAACAGATTGTTCAGTTTGAGATGATCGTGAAGTTGTGCTGCAACTATTTTTTCCAGAACTTTGGAGAGAAACGGAAGATTGGAGATGGGCCTATAATTGGAGAGAACTTCAGGATCCAAGGTGGATTTTTTCAGTAGAGGTCTGATGACAGCAGTTTTTAGTGCAGAAGGAATATGGCCAGCCAGGAGGGACTGATTTATTATCCTGGTGATAAGTGGAGAGATGGCAGAAATGTTGGCCCTCAGCAAGGGTGAGGGGAAAGGGTCCAGGGAACTAGTAGACGGTTTCATTTTCCTGATGACATCCTCCACCTCTTCCCGTGTGGCAACAGAGAAAGAGCAAAGAGGATGGACGGTCTCAGACAATGAGTCAACAGTTGGGAAGGGCAAGATATCCTTGGTAGAGAGGTGTAAACGGATATTATCAACTTTTTGTTTAAAAAGTTGATATACATGTTGCATCTGTCATCAGTGGTCTCAGAATGGGCAGGTAAAGGAGGTTTGAGAAGATGATTTATGGTTGAAAAAAGTTTTTTAGGGTTGCTGGAGCCATTTCTGATGATGGTGGAATAAAAACTTGGACCGTGCAACCTTCAGAGCTTCTGCATACGCTCTCATGTGTTCTCTGTAAGCCTGTTTATGGACAGTCAGCCCAGAGGCCTTGAGCCGCCGCTCGAGGACACGCCCAGCCGCCTTCATTTTTCACAGCTCGCAGGTATACCAAGGTGCTGAGCATGAGAATGAGACGGACCTAGATGTTAAAGGGGCGTGGAAGTCCAGGAGACTGCTCAGGGACTGGTTGTAAAAATCCACGAGGTCAGCAACAGAGAGGGAGCTGATAAAGTCAGAGGAGAGAAATGTAAGGTCCAAGGCCAAGGCATCGACATTGATATTTTTCAGATTTCTGAAGTAGATCTGTCGTTTTGGTTTGATATGGGAGGAGAAAAAGGGCAGCTCCAATGACACAACTTTGTGGTCTGAAATACCAAGATCAAATACCTGTAGATTCCTGATTGGGGCACAGTTTGAAATGACCAAGTCAAGAGTGTGACCCCTAGAATGTGTGGGAACATCAACATGTTGTTGTAGGTTGAGAGAATCTAGCAGCTCAAGGAAATCACCAGTGAGATAACCTGTGGGATTGTCAACATGAATATTTATATCTCCTAAGATTATGATGTTGGCAGAAGTAGCACAGAGTGTTGTGAGAAGATCAATAATTTCCGGAATAAAGGCAGACTTGAGCATTCATACTCTTTCTCTGTACGTTGTCACACACGTGCACTTAGGAGGCAGTCAACAAGCCCTGAGGTGAGTGAAATATCGCAAGACAAGGGGTTGATATGCGGTACTAATGCCTCTCTCTCTCTTTCACCAGACAAAAAGAAGAAATATAACTCACCTTCCACATTTCCGGGTTCCCAAAATGGCTTCCAAACGTCACTTCTGCTTCTGACTGCCAATGATGACATCACTTCTGGCACCCTTGCCATGACATCACTTCCAGCTCCATCTTGATGACATCACTTCTGGCATCACCTCACTTCTTTTTTTTTTTTTTTTATATTTTTATTTTATTAATTTTCATTTGTAATCATTCCATACAAACAGATCCATTTATAACCCAACAAATTTGAAAACAAATCAAACCCCATCCCTGAGAAGGAGAGCTTAGCTAAAGGAAAATTTCTTTAAGCTTTTTAATAAGGCAACATTAGACAAAAGAAGGGGAGAAGTAAATATCTATAAAAATAAGAGATGGAGAAGGGAGTTAAATACAATAATAGTTAATTCTCTTATTCTAAAATAATATTGATTAAATCCTGCCAAGTTTTGAAAAAATTTTGTACAGATCCTCTAACTGAAAATTTGATTTTTTCCAATTTCAAATAATATAAAACATCAGTTTCCCACTGACTTATAAGAGGAGAATTAGGATTCTTCCAATTTAACAAAATAAGTCTGCGTGCCAAGAGTGTAGTGAATGCAATCACCGTTTGTTTGTCCTTCTCCAATTCAAGTCCATCTGGAAGGACACCAAACACAGCTGTTAGTGGGTTAGGAGGGATTGTGATACTAAGGCTGTCTGAGAGGCACTTAAAAATTTTTGTCCAAATGATGTTAGTTTGGTGCAGGCCCACTTCTGACTCCCAATGATGACGTCACTTCCGTCTGACAGCTAAGATGTCTTGCCTACTCATTTCCATCAACCATTTTTTTCACTGCATAAAAATGCCTCCTTTGTCATGTACCATTATCAATTGCTATAAAGTACTTTGATCACAATTTTGCCTTTTTTGCATTTATTGTCCATTGGACATTATATGGGGACGGTCCCCAACTCTTTTTTTCTAGTTGTGGAACTCTTTTTATACCACAATGTTTAGCATTTGTTTGCTCAGAGGCTGATGAGCTTGCTGCTTTTTGAGCAGCTCTTCTTTTCTCCACCCTAGCAGCCCACATCTTCTCTTCTTTCCACGGAATCTTTTCACATTAAAAGTGATTAAGTCAGTGTTTGTGTTGCAATTACTTAGTACGTTTTCCTTAATTTTTCACTTAAGCTGGCACTTAAGTCTTCAGTCTGCCTCAAGAATAATTTAAGATATGAAGAGGTATGGGAAGTGATGGTAAAGGTGGTAGGGATTGAGAACGGCGCCTGTGCACATATGCCGCAGAGCCGCCCTGCTGGCTGCTGCCAAGAGTTGATTCTACAATAAAATAAAAATAAAAAGAGGAATAACCTTGGAGGTCAATCATCACCCTGAAAGTGGATAGTAGACATCACGTACTATAGTATATGTGTACCAAATTTCAGGTCAATAGGTCAAACGGTTTGCAAGCTACAGGTGATTTAAAATCCTGGACAGACAAACGGACAGTCACGGTAGCGTATTATATAAGAACATACCTGCTGCTACTGCAATACTTGGTTTGAGAGACTGTTTAGGTGCAAGAAACTAAATGTTTCAAAAAAGGCACACAATGTTTCTTAAACAGGGAGACACCTTGTGCCAGATAGGATAACTTTACAATGTTGTGGAATTTGACATCCAAACTTGTTACAATGACAGCTGATAGATAAAGTCATACAAGAACATTGATTCTAGGGTTGTGTGTTATGTCTTGATGATGTGCTGTCCATAAAACACTGATTATTATTGTGTTTTATTTAGTTGTTATTGGTGTAAACAAAGGTTTTTTAGTCATATAAAACAGGGGTGCCCAATAAGTCGATCATGATCGACTGCTGTGGGATATGGCCGGCCGTACACCCCGGCCAATACCCCCAGGCCACCAGGTGGAGCCCTTCTTGCAACATAAAGGTGCCCCGAGTTACAGCAGGGCGTCATGGACAGTGGAGTTTTACATCACAGCCCTGCTGGATACCATGGGGGCCTTCAGGGGACACAGCAGGGAGGAGCAGGGACTGCTACTTTCCCTATAACCCGGAAGTACTTCTTCAGTCATGGGAGTGGAAAAAATGATGTACTTCCGGGATAAAGAAAAAGAAGAGTTTTGATCTGACCCAGAAGTCACATGGACTGAGGGATCAGAAGCACTTCTGGGTCAAAGACTATAAAGGACTGTGGGAGATCCCAGATGGGGGAGCTGAGTTGGGAGGAAGGGAACAACGCGTCTAGGAGTGGAGGATTATTGTGTATTGATTGGATTATTGTTTATTTATAAGTATAGTGGAGTGGGGAGTGCTTGGTGCACTTGATTATTATAATAAAGTCAAGAATTGGATTTTAATCTGGTGTCTGGTCTGAGGGTTCAAGGGGATGACAGTGCCCCCTATCTGTCACACTGGTAAATTGGAAAGGTAGTGCAGGTAGACCATGTGGCATTCAAAAAATGTTTCTTTACATGTTAGTATATCATCTATCCTCCCTATGGCATTTGCCACCTGATTGACGTACAGGCTGGCCAGTCTGAGATTTCTTCTCTTCTAACACATGGGTCACCAAGCATGCACAATCAAACACGCGAGCTACTGCAAAACTCCAGCGAGCTAAGTGACCTAGTTATCCTTCCAATTAATATCTACTAAAAAAGGAATATATAAAAATGAGTGGGGGTGGACCAAGTAAGAAACCAAAACTTAACACTTCCATGTGGAATGGGAGGAGGACTTTTTTTCATCATGGCACATTCAAAGTGCATTTGTCTGATCTGTCAATCTATCATTGCTATTCCAAAGAAGGGAAATTTGGAGAGGCACTTTCGAACTGTTCATAAAAACTATGAAACTGACTTCCCTCTGAAAAGCGAGCTAAGAAAGAGAAAAGTGAGAGAACTAAAATCACAGTTAATCGGCCAGCAGTCATTTTTCACTCAGCTGAATTCAAATGAATGCAAGGGATAACACAACGATGGCCTAACAAGGAGGTCATTTCCAAGCTCAAGTCAATGATAACAGATGCCAATGACTAGGAGACAAGAAAATAATTTAGCCCAGATTGTTTTTGAAAATGTGGAAAGAACACCTTAACAGAAGGATAAAACAGGCTGAATCAATCTGGTTCCAGTTACGAGTAAGTTTGCAAAGTAAATTGTTCGAGTGGGGCACACACTGATAAAGAGGTACTGGGGATGTATCAAAATGGGGATTCATATGTGTGTGTGTCCATACCTAGAACAATTTCAAAATTTGTGATCTTCTGTAAGACAGCAATATGTTCCCTTTTATGCTGAGGAAAATCCAAAACTGCAGTCCTTTTTACATTTGAAAGTAGACCCTGAACAATCAATGAAGCAACTGTTAAATTAGACCTTATACAGTATATGATATAGAAGAGGATTAAGTAAAATACTGTAAAGGGAAAAGAGAGAGAGCCCTCAACTTACTAGACATCCAGGATTTATTCATAAGAAAAAGCAGGGCAGATTCTAAAATCTACCTTCCTCCTCAACCCCAACTAGGACCCTTTCCCAGAACCAACAACCCCGTCCAGCCTCAATCTGTCAAGTATGCATAAAAAAACACATACAGGCAACCCATAAGAATAAAAAAAAATCTTATCCAGACCATATGCCCTTCAGCCAAACTCCACTGCACTACGTGAGAACCCTGTGAGGAAACATAAGTTAAAAGTTATTGTAAAAAGTATAAAGTGCATACATTTAGCCAAAACTTACTTAAGAAATCAAAGACATAAAAAATTGTCCAAATATTACAGAGCAGGAGGGGTAGTAAATCTGCACTCCACCTGACATCTAGAAGCTGATCAGTCACATGATGATGAATCGGGTCTTTCACGTACCCTGGAACTACAAGGTCTGAACTAGAAAATACCTCCAAAATTGAAAAAACACTAGCATTTTAATAGGAAAGTGAAAGTAATAACCAGAGACAAAGTTAATCATTCAAGAAACTGTAATAATATTGAACAGAACATGAAACTGGGGTATACTTAACTTTACAGTTAGTATATTCAGTAATAAGACACCTTACACATGCATGTAGGGAGAAACACTATCAAACAATGCAATGCATTCTGTGATGGAAAAGCTGGAAAATGCCATTACAAGTGGAAAGCACTGGCCAGGCAGAAACTGTCAATAGCCTCCATAATCTGTTTTGGGTCTTTGTAGCAAATTTAACTAGCTCAGTGAGTGAGCTAAATTTGAATTGGGTATAAACAAGCTGTCTTTACTTTTTTTTTAGGACCGGGGACATCTTCCTAGCTTGTGCAGTCAGAACACTGAAGTCTGGGAATAAAAATATACAGTGTTATTTATAAGACAAACTGCAGTTTCTTCTCAGATTCTTCAAAATGGTTTGTCTATTGAAATAGTACAACTTTAAAATGAATGGTCTTGGATGGCAGGAGTCATGATTGGAGGTGTAGATGCAATGATGCCTTTTTATAGATGGATTTAACTCAGCAAAATGTGGGAAGAGAACAAGTCATAATTTTTAGAAACTGAATGGTGTTGGAACTTCTCATTCTCTGGGATGTCCAGCATTTGAATATTATTTTGCCAGTTTCTATCTACGAGCTCTGTCAACTTTTTATTTATAGAGGTCACCTCTTCTTCCAGCATTTTAATTTGTTTTTGTGCTGCCCTGGAGTTATAGACAGAACCACAAAAATCTTCTTAAGCTCATCTTTAAACTCCTTTAAATCAAGCTGGACAACACCAAATTCAATCTGAAAACTTTGTTGAAGGGAGGCATTTTGGCTGCCAACTGCTCTGTGAAAATGGACTTAATATTGTCAAGTAGCAAGTCCATGTTAAAGCCACTAGCCCCTGCATGTGGGGAAATTTCTTTGTTGGAATGGAGAGCTGCTCACGAGTCCTTCTCAACCCAGTCGCATCATAGAGAAGCAGAAAGAACAACTTGTTCTAATTTATTTTGTAACAGTAAGTTTAGAAGATAAATAATAAAAATGGGGGAATGAATAAACCCTCTGATCGTCATCAGCTTGCTTTCATCTACACCTCATTATCACATAGTCTCCCATAATGAGACAATGCAGTACAGTAATCCCTCCTCCATCGCGGGGGTTGCGTTCCAGAGCCACCCGCGAAATAGGAAAATCCGCGAAGTAGAAACCATATGTTTATATGGTTATTTTTAGAATGTCATGCTTGGGTCACAGATTTGCGCAGAAAACACAGGAGGTTGTAGAGAGACAGGAACGTTATTCAAACACTGCAAACAAACATTTGTCTCTTTTTCAAAAGTTAAACTGTGCTCCATGACAAGACAGAGATGACAGTTCTGTCTCACAATTAAAAGAATGCAAACATATCTTCCTTTTCAAAGGAGTGCAAAGCAAGCAATCAAAAAAAAAATCAATACGTGCCCTTTGAGCTTTTAAGTATGCGAAGCTCCGTTCAGCATGTCCTTCAGGAAGCAGCTGCACACAGCCCCCCTGCTCACACCCCCCTACGTCAGCGCAAGAGAGAGGAGAGAGAGAGAGAGAGGGAGAGAGAAAGTAAGCTGGATAGCTTCTCAGCCATCTGCCAACAGCGTCCCTTGTATGAAATCAACTGGGGCAAACCAACTGAGGAAGCATGTACCAGAAATTAAAAGACCTATTGTCCGCAGAAACCCGCGAAGCAGCGAAAAATCCGCGATATATATTTAAATATGTTTACATATAAAATCCGCGATGGAGTGAAGCCGCGAAAGGCGAAGCGCGATATAGCGAGGGATCACTGTACATAATTTATCTGTGCAATATTATCTTCTATTATTTTCTGTTAAGTTAAATTTATGTATCATGTAATGTTGTATTGTAGAGTGTCTGTATGTAAGTAAGTATATATTATATATTTGTTATTCTCTGTTGATTATTCTTGTCAACACTCATTATCCATCCATCCATTTTCCAAACACAGGGTCACGGGGGTCTGCTGGAGCCAATCCCAGCCAACACAGGGCACAAGGCAGGAACCAATCCCGGGCAGGGTGCCAACCCACCGCAGGACTCACACCCACACACCAAGCACACACTAGGGCCAATGTAGAATCGCCAATCCACCTAACCTGCATGTCTTTGGACTGTGGGAGGAAACCAGAGCGCCCGGCGGAAACCCACGCAGACACGGGGGAGAACATGCAAACTCCACGCAGGGAGGACCCAGGAAGCGAACCCAGGTCCCCTGGTCTCCCAACTGCGAGGCAGCAGCGCTACCCACTGCGCCACCATGCCGCCTATTATTTTCTGTTAAGTTAAATTTATGTATCATGTAATGTTGTATTGTAGAGTGTCTGTATGTAAGTAAGTATATATTATATATTTGTGATTCTCTGTTGATTATTCTTGTCAACACTCATTATCCCTCCATCCATTTACCAACCCGCTGAATCCGAACACAGGGTCACAGGGGTCTGCTGGAGCCAATCCCAGCCAACACAGGGCACAAGGCAGGAACCAATCCCGGGCAGGGTGCCAACCCACCGCAGGACACACACAAACACACCCACACACCAAGCACACACTAGGGCCAATTTAGAATTGCCAATCCACCTAACCTGCATGTCTTTGGACCATGGGAGGAAACCGGAGCGCCCGGAGGAAACACCCTCATTATAATTCTTGTTTATTTTTGTATCCTATTATTAAAAATAATTGAGACAGGTGTGATTTTTTTAATGACAAATAAAGTTTACCTTAAACCTTGAATCTACTTATCCGAACTATTATTATTTACAAACCAGAGTGTGCATTATAGTCACAAGATACAGGCTTACTAACAAAATAACTGTGGGGGGTAGAGCTTTTAGTTACAGGACCCCAAAGCATTGGAACGATCTTACTGCTTATTTAACCCTCAACTTACAGTATGTTCACATGTTTGCTAAATATTTCAGGATCTGGATTGGATTTTGGAATAACTCAGCCAACAATAAACTACAGTAACTATTCGTTTTAAAAACTTAACATATGTTCACTTTATTTCAAGAACAAGTAATGTAAAAATCTTATATTTGCCCTTTATCCTCCGGTACTGTAGATCCCATTTAACAAAAGCCATACTATACAACTATATCACATTAGCTTCAACTATACAATACGTAGCTACAACAGGCCAGGATAACACAAAAAAACACACACACAGATGACAGATGACAAAAGCATTGTATCCTGAGATGTCCAATATGTTAAATCACAAGATACACAACAAGACGAGACAAGAGCAGCAGCGAGTGAAAGCACACATTCATGTAACTTTCTACAAGCACCAGAAAAGTAGAAGCAGAAGTAACCAACAGTGTGAAGATGAACGGTGGTGAAAAGCTTAAAGCAGACTCAGTATTTTGTAAGAATGTAGTTGCAAAGACTAAAATTGCTAAGTTGAACTTTGGTAGGGCAAATTTTGCCCAGATGCGACAAAGTCTAAGTAGGATACACTGGGATAAGCTTTTAAGTGTGGAGACAGTCAAGGAGCAGAGGAACAGGTTTTAAAAATGTTTTACATGTAATGCAGGACAGATACATACCTAAATTTGGAATTAATAGGAAATTAAAAAAAAAAAAACTCCACAGTGGATTAATAAAGATTTAAAAAAGAAGTTGCAAAGGAAAAAACTGCTTTATAAGGCATATAAGACTAATGACTGCAAAGGAGAAAGTATGGTGAAATGACACCTTTTATTGGCTAACTAAATAGATTACAAAGGCAAGCTTTCGAGGCAACTAATGTCCCTTCATCAGGCAAGGTGTATGAGTCTAACACAGTATAACACTCTACTGCTAATGACTGCAAAGTGAATCGTAGAGCATATGAGAACATAAGGGCAACCATTAAGATGGATATCAGGTAGGCTAAAAGACAGTTGGTGAGGAATATAGCAGATAAGGTGAAAGAAGACCCTATTCTTTCAGTATTTTAGTAGTAAAAGAACAGTGAAGGAGGAGGTCAATCCATCCATCCATTATCCAACCCGCTATATCCTAACTACAGGGTCATGGAGGTCTGCTGGAGCCAATCCCAGCCAACACAGGGCGCAAGTCAAGGAAACAAACCCTAGGCAGGGTACCAGCCCACCGCAGGGCGAACACACACCCACACACCAAGCACACACTAGGGACAATTTAGAATCGCCAATGCACCTAACCTGCATGTCTTGGGACTATGGGAGGAAACCGGAGCAAACCCACCCAGACACAGGGAGAACATGCAAACTCCACACAGGGAGGACCCGGGAAGCGAACCCAGGTCTCCTTACTGCGAGACAGCAGCGCTACCACTGCACTACCATGCTGTTCCAGGAGGAGGTCAAGTGCATCAGAAATAGCAAAGGGGAATTAAAATATTCAGACAATGAAATAGCAGATGCCCTAAACTTACATTTTTCTGAGGTGTTTACAAGTGAGCAAGTGGATAACCTCCCAGAGGTAAACGCGACTACTAAGGAGGTACTGAGGGATTTGGAAATTGTAGAGGGAGAAGTGCTGCTTAGATTAAATAAGATGAAATCAAACAAATCCTCAGGACCAGATAATATTTACCCTTGAGCTCTTAAGGATGCTAGTGAGTACATATATAAAGCCTTGACACATATTTTTAGAAAGTCACCACGCACTGGAGAGATATAGAAGGACTGGAAAATGGCAAATATCACCCCATTATATAAAAAGGGTGACAGGGCAGATCCAAGCAACTATTGGCCAGTAAGCTTAACATGCATCACAGGAAAATTACTTGGAAGGAATTATTAAGGATAAGATTAAGCAACACCTGGCAAGGACAGGAGTTATTCTGAACAGTCAGCATGGGTTCAGAAGAGGGAAGTCATGTTTTAGTAACATGCTGGAATCCTATGAGGAGGCAATAAAAGGATACGATCAAAGTGGATCATATGATATTATTTATCTTTCAGAAAGCATTTGATAAGGTACCACATGAGAGGTTGGACATCACATTAAAAGAAGTGGGAGTTCAGGGTGATGTTTTTAGATGGGTGCAGAATTGGCTCAGACACAGGAAGGAGAGGGTCATAGCGCTAGGATCCTCATCAGAATTGGCCGATGTTAAGAGTGGTGTTCCACAGGGGTCACTGCTAGGACCACTGCTTTTTTAAATACAAATAAATTATTTAGATAGGAATATAAGTAACAAGCTGGTTAAGTTTGCAGAGGATACCAAGATAGGTGGATTAGCAGATAATTTGGAATCCTATATATCATTACAGAAGGACTTGGATAACATACAGGCTTGGACAGATTTGTGGCAGATGAAATTTAATGTCAGTAAATGTAAATTATTTTCACATAGGAAGTAAAAATGTTAGGTTTGAATACACAATGGACGGTCGGAAAATCGAGAGTACACCTTATGAGAAGGATTTAGGAGTTATACTGGACTCTAAGCTATCAAATTCCAGACAGTGTTCAGAAGCCATTAAGAAGGCTAACAGAATGTTAGGTTATATAGCATGGTCTGTGGAGTACAAGTCCAAGGAGGTTATGCTCAATCTTTATAATGCACTGCTGAGGCCTCGTTGTGAGTACTGTGTGCAGTTTTGGTCTCCAGGCTACAAAAAGGACATAGCAGTGCTAGAAAAGTTCCAGAGAAGAGCGACTAGGCTGATTCCAGGGCTACAGGGGTTGAATTATGAGGAAAGATTAAAAGAGCTGAGCCTTTACAGTTTAAGCAAAAGAAGATTAAGAGGTGACATGATTGAAGTGTTTAAAACTATGAAGGGAATTAGTACAGTGGATCGAGACTGTTATTTTAAAATGAGATTATCAAGAACACAGGCACACAGTTGGAAACTTGTTAAGGGGTAAATTTCGCACAAAGATTAGGAAGTTTTTCTTTGCACAAAGAACAATAGACACTTGGAATAAGCTACCAAGTACACTTTCAAAACTCAACTTGATGTTTTTTTTGGAAGAAATAAGTGGATAGGACTGGCGAGCTCTGTTGGGCTGAATGGCCTGTTATCGTCTGGAGTGTTCTAATGTTCTAATGTTCAGACGGTCTCCTAGTGATTCAGACAGTGGCAGTTTGCAATGTTGGCTGCTGGGGTGTGCCTCCCCCCAAATATTTTAAAAATTCTACTTATATGAATCATCCATCCATCCATTTTCCAACCCGCCTGAATCCGAACACAGGGTCACGGGGGTCTGCTGGAAGCCAATCCCAGCCAACACAGGGCACAAGGCAGGGAACCAATCCCGGGGCAGGGTGCCAACCCACCACAGGACACACACAAACACACCCACACACCAAAGCACACACTAGGGACAATTTAGATCACCAATCCACCTAACCTGCATGTCTTTGGACTGTGGGAGGAAATCGAAGTGCCCGGAGGAAACCCACGCAGACACGGGGAGAAACATGCAAACTCCACGCAGGGTGGACCCGGGAAGCGAACCCGGGTCTCCTAACTGCGAGGCAGCAGCGCTACCACTGCGCCACCCTATATGAATCATGTAATGTGAAATAATAATGAAATAAAATTGTTAATTTGCCGAACATGCCTTGTGCGTGAATAAAAAACAAAAAAGAAATTTGTGTGAATACCTATATTTTCTGAGTAGAGGACGCCAGCCAAATGAGAGTCTATATAAGTCCTTGATGTTTAGGCAAGCAGGTGGCCTGAGTGCTGCCCTTTAATTGGTTGCTTTGAAATTCTTCTGGGGGTGCAGCTATCTGCACCCTGTATAATCCCACATTTATTGGTAGCAAATTATTGTTTTAGGTTTATTAATCAAATGTGATTGGAAAATCGCCGATGCACTATGTTATGTTGAAGTCAATGGTTCACAGTTCACACCCACCATTAACATTAAGTAACTACAGATGAGTGAGTGTGACTTTGATGGCAATTTCAAGTGGAACTTCGGAAATTAAAGAAAATTTGGTTATTTCTTAAAAGAAACATCCATCCATTTTCAACCCACTGAATCCGAACATAGGGTCACGGGGGTCTGCTGGAGCCAATCCCAGCCAACACAGGGCACAAGCAGGAACCAATCCCGGGACAGGGTGCCAACCCACCTGCAGGACACACACAAACACACCCACACACCAAGCACACACTAGGGCCAATTTAGAATCGCCAATCCACCTAACCTGCATGTCTTTGGACTGTGGGAGGAAACCGACGCAGACACGGGGAGAACATGCAAACTCCACGCAGGGAGGACCCGGAAAGCGAACCCAGGTCCCCAGGTCTCCCAACTGCGAGGCAGCAGCACTACCCACTGTGCCACTGTGCCGCCCTTAAAAGAAACACCCCTTCCAAAATCGTTCACTTGAAGAATAACAGGAAAATCAATGAGCCTGGACCGGACCGAACTGACTCAAGAAATCAAGGATGAGTTTACACACTGACTTTCTCCAGCACTTGTTATGACAAATGAAGTTGGCTAACTGGGTGTAGCATAAGTTGTGCTTTTTTTTTTTTTGCTTTCCCTGTTTCTTGTTTCAAAGTGTTGTTACAGAATCTTTACGGACAATGAAGAAACAAGATCTAAAACATCTTTTTGAAAAATGCATATGGCATGAAAGTAGCTGCAGTTATCTAGACAATAGCATGAAGCTAAGTTTTTTTAGGAGGCTTAGTATTGCTGAACAGCTAGATGAAGGTCTACAGGATTGGCATTAGAAGGCTCGACGAAGACCAAAAATCGACACACCCTCTCCAGAGTAATAGATGAGATATATTGCATATGTGTTTGGGGACAGTAGAATAGTGGTGAGCCTTGGGATGATTTTCATTACAAAGAGTGTGCCACTACAGAAAAAAAGGATGGGAAACACTGATCTGGACTACAGTATGCATCCATTTTTTTTTGTCAGGCTTGAAGAAAAGGAGAGCAAAATTTATGTTTAGGAAATATAGTTATCTTGATTGTAAAGGCAGAATAAGATTTAGGTTTGGACTTGTCCTGTGGGTGTAGTACAAGACAGGTTGGGGGTGAGTTATGTTTTAAGATGTGGGGTTCTGTAGATATTACAATGTGAATGTGTGCCCAAGTGAGTTAAGTCTGGCAAATTTGCACAGAACTGGGCAGACTGGCAGCAAATGTAGAATAAAATTAGGATGGGAATGACTTTCTAGGTGTGGTAAATGATAACCTGGAATGCAAGACTTGAGGAAAAATCAGATGACTAGTGATTGTATGATGTGGATTTATGGAATAGAGTGGAAATGGCCAAGGACTGGGCACTCAATTATTATTCTGCCTGTTAGCAGTGGCAGAATAAGATTAGCATTGGACTTAAGCTATGGATGTGTTATAAGACAGAGAGAAGACCACATTATTGGAAGATTTTGGAGGTGGGGGTGCGGAAATTATGGTGCGGGTTTTGGCAGAATTGGGAACTAGATAAGTTGGCAGAGGATTTGGCAATTTAGAGACAGATGAGGTATAAAATGTGGGTTGGCAGGTGCACCTGTTCCTTTCCACATCTGTAGGGCAAGTTATAGGAAAAATAAGGGGACTGTGGATGTCACGGACTGAAGTTTCGGAGCACAGTAGAAATGAGGAATGAGTAGAATGAGCAGATTGGCCAGCACAGTGGAAAGGCTATAATACATTATAGCTTGGATTTGTCCTATGGGTCTGGTACTCAACAGGCCTAAATGTGCATTGACACTATGATGATGACCACAAGAGCATGTGAAATTACCAGATAGATAGATAGATAGATAGATAGATAGATAGATAGATAGATAGATAGATAGATAGATAGATAGATAGATAGATAGATAGATAGATAGATAGATAGATGTGAAAGGCACTATATGATAGATACATAGATGTGAAAAGAAATGTATAATAGGTAGATAGATGTGAAAGGCACTATATAATAGATAAGTGCTGCCTCAGATTGTTCCCCCAAAAGCTGCACCCCTGCCCAAAGTTGCTTCTGTTCTCTGCCCATTGATGGCATGTTTATATGTTGTGTGTCTGTCAGTATGTACAGTTTAGGTTTTCCAGCAAACAATACAAACATCTTCACCTTCCAAAAGTGCTTAGTTAATTTAGTGCTGGTCAGGAAAATACTTGAATGGGAGGATGGCGTCAGGAACATGATAGTGATTAGGCAAACCAAAAATTGGATTGACTTGGTTTGCTTAGACAATTCGGCTATTTCTAATTTGGCTTCAATCTCTCCAGGTTCCACTGTAGTCAGTGTGTGGCTGAAATCAGCAGCATCAATTCAGCCTCAGGGTGAGTGGGTAAGAGTGAGTCGGGGGTCTAACAAGCCAAAACCTAGTCCCTTGGCACACAGGTCACCAGTTCAGAACCCAGAACAGACTCTCAACACTCTGCCGCACATCTGTGGATCCTGAGAATCATAACATTCTCATAATTGGCGATTCCATAGCGCGGAATGTTAGAATTCCAAACTATGTTAAACCAGCAGTTAATGTTAAATGCCACCCAGGGACGGAGGTATATGAAATAGAGGATCAATTGGATCTTCTATCCGACAATGAAGTATCTATTTATTGTTGCACGTCAGCACTAACAATATTTATTTGTGGCATTCTGAAATATGTATTAAAGGGGAACTTCATCTGTCTATGCACTAAAGCAAAAAGAAAATGTCAGAATGTAATTATGTCAGTGCCCCTTATCAAGATATATAGGGGAGATATGATTTATAGCAGATTGTATTCTCTTCACTGCTGGCTAGAAACCTGGTGTGCAAATAAAAGCATAGCCTTTGTGAACAACTGGGATGATGTTTGGCAAAGGCCTGGATTTTTCAATAGAGATGGTCCATATAAACATAAGTGACATATTTATAATTTGTTATTACGACTCTTCTACTCTGTTTCTCTTCTTGGTACTTGCCACTGCTCTACTGCCAAATTGTTTGCCTCTCTGATAAAGGAGCACTGGAATCATCGGGTAGAAGGGCCCTTTTTTCAGAATGGTCCTGCCTAGCACTGACTTAGCTGTGGAATGGACAGCAGGAGGAAGGCAAATTGTTGGTCAAGGTCTCCAGGACTCTGTACAAATCTGAATCCTCTTATGTGATATAATGTATTCTTACATTTTGCTCTGTAGTTTGTACTATTACTATTGTACTATTGTATTGTATTCCCGAGGTGGCAATGATAGATTTGCCATCTAGATCTGTAAAGAGGATTACTTGTGTTCTGTTCTATTCTGTTTAATATTGTATTTATCCCATTTTTTGACAACCATTGCATGCCTATCCTACCTGGAAAGGGGTCTCTCTCTAAATTGTCTTTTCCAAGATTTCTTCCATTTTTTTTCCCTACAAGGTTTTTTTAGGAGTTTTTTTCTTGTCTTCTTAGGGAGTCAAGTCTGAAGGGCTATCAAAATAACACGGGGTGTTAAAGCCCATTGCCCATTGCCCATTGTGATTTTGGGCTATACAAAAAATAAATTGTGGTTGTTGTTCAAATTGTCCACTTCTTTTGTACCATTGTAGTCCATTATCATCTCTGGCTTCTGATGTTCCTAGCCACAGATTCTCCCATCCCCATGCAGTGTACTCATCAAGATTAATTTTTTTCCTTTCTCTGGCACACTGGATACCTATTGGCTATCTTCTCAGTATCTTGCTGTGGTACTTGGTGCAACTGATCTGCACCAGGCTGTTTTGCTGCCCATGAAAAAGACACTTGAGATACTGTGAGCCTAGAAAGATTAGACAGCCCAGCACACACAATATCATAGAATGCCCTGGGGGTATGTATGTCCAGTTGACCTTGGTTTCCAGGGGCCTCATGTATAAATGTTGCATACGCCCGTTTCCATGCTCACATTGTGATGTATAAAAACGGAACTTGGCGTAAAGCCATGCACATTTTCACATCAACTCAATCCCTGGCATACTCAAGTTCTCCACTCAGTTTTGCAAACTGGCGTCACCCAGCGTCAATGCAGTGCTTTTGTTCCAGTGTGGTTTCCCTTTCTGTTAATGTACCTTACCACAGTGAAAGGCATAGTGACTTCCACATTTGACCTGTTATGAACATCGTCAATTGCTGCACTGAGGACAGTGCTTAGTCTTTCTTTTCCATCCAGCTGATCTCAATCATTTTGCCTTTTTGCCACATAGCTGCTGCACTACACAGCAGCTTGACAAGTTCATGTGACTGGAGTCACCAAGCATATTAAGGCAGTTCGGTCTTACAGTGCCATATGCATCATTTCTCCTTATAAGTAAAATCTATAGCAGTTCAGGTGAGGTATAGGAACTGTCCATTGTTATACAGTAATCATAGTCAAATAAAGGGTCCACGAGTGACATCATAGATGTTGTAGTGAAACCATATTGCCTGTACTTGCCATCTCACTTGCTCCCTCTACCAGTGTAAAGTATTGAGCTCCAGATGTACCAAGAGATTGCTTCATACAGCATTTAAAACTTGATACCGGATCATTCACATTTAGATGTAATGTACTGTAATCACAATACTCTTCCCTTGTAACCCTTGAGACTTTCGTCAATACTTATGTAACAATCAGTAGCATACACATTTGAAGTATTTTTGATGACTGCCTAATACAAATTCCACAGTTTGTACAGGGTGCTGAGTGATTGGATTTTTCATAGTTATTGCTATTAGGAAATGCAGGTATTTTATAATGAGTGAAAAATAACACTCACTTATAACTTCAATGGGTGTCTGCAACAACTGGTTTGTGGACCAGTGCCATATCTGAACGTGTTTTCCCATTATACCCTACAGTATCAAGAGACTGTAAAACACCCATATGTCATCTACAGCAACAAGCAAATGGTTTACTGTGACTTTTCAAATATTGCTTAACACTGAGGTTAATTTCAACAGCTATTTTCTCCACCGGAGTATCATAGACAAATAATAAATAATCCATATAAACATCAAAAGATAAAATCATGATCAACAGACATCTTTAGACTGGGGTTATCCATAAATGGGCAATGAGGAGGTGCAGGATTGTTAGCAGTGGCATGAAGTCGACATTAAACATGAACATCACTGAAACCTGGCAGGTCAGATTCTACCAGACTGGTAGATTTACCAAACAGGTGACAAGTTTCAGTGTCCGTGTCAATGTCTGATGACCAATTCACATTAGTATCACTATCACTTGATTCAAGCAGTTATTCAGTTTTAGTTTGTTCTAAAACTGTTTTTACAGCCTTTTGTTTGCCATCATGTTTTTGGTTGAAGGCTTCAACAGACTCATGATGAGATACCATAGAGTTACCATAAAATGGTAGAACACATATCAAGATTTGTGATTTTTTTAAGTACCTAGCCTTAAAACTATTTATAAGGCTAATTCAAATAAAATGTTACATTATTTATTAATAGAAAGAACAGGCAAAGTCTAATGCCTTTGCAAAAAAAAAAAAAAAACAAGTACAGTACATCCCTTAAATCAGTAATTTGATAGACTATGTTGCAAGGAATCAGTTATAACCAAACATTTAAATGGGAAATAAAATGAGGCAGAGGCACTGAAAAGAGATGTCTACCCTATTCTAAACAAGACCATGTAGAGCAGTCAGGCATTCAGGTGTTTGTCATAAAAAGGGCTGCCAAATTTTTATCGGTCAAGATAAATAATTCCTGAGAAAATGAAGAATACTGAGCATACCCACAGAAAAAGATGACATTCTCCATTATCAATTAAATGTCAACTGGAACTCTTAGCAAGAGTAGTGCAATTGGAAAAGTATCTCAATATACAATAAGGTACTCTTTTCTCATCGCACTTTACAAGAAACTGTAAGTCTGGTGTTCACCAAAACCTTTTTTCATCTTCATAATCTGTTTCTGCATACACCAAAATTTTACTAGAATAACATGGATTAAATAATTTCATTAAAAGTGTCACCCAAAAAAACAGTTTGCTTTTGGGTGATTGAACTGCTTGAACTCTGGGATGTTTGGGGGATTCTGGAGTGCACATCTGACTTTAGGTTCAATCATTTCACCTCAAAATAGGTTATGGTTTGAATTTTACTTGAACATTCAAATAATTTCTTTAATTTTTCAGCCTTCACTCATTGCTAGAGTATTTTGATTCATTGTCCTTTTGCCTTATTCACTTTCAATTCAGCTTTAGCTATCTGACAGATGATCAAAAATTTTCCTGGAGTACACAGTAGGCATGGATTTTCAAACAATTTCCTGCCACCAAAGTCTTTCATGGTACCTTTGTTAAAGTAGTCTTTAGTTTGGTGTTCACCACTCATGGCATTTGACATTATAGCTAAAGAACTTCACATTTGGCTCACCTGGCTAGACCAGAATGATATTCTTATTAAATCATTTCTTTAAAATGAATTTAAGAATTTTGACATTTACCATAGAAGCTTGGAAGTAACCTTGGTTATATTGGAAATGTAAGGTTAGAGCTTAACTACTGCATAAGTGAAAGCAATTTAGAGTGACTATTCTCTTTTTCTGTCATAGTCCTGCATTTCACTGACCTACTGACCTACAATTGATGCCACTACTATACATTGTGGTGGTCGGCTGGGGGCTGTGCCCAGCCGCGACGCCTGGACGAACCAGGAGAGGGAAGCCGCCCTGGTTGGTGGGGAGGCCACGGGAAGGGAGCATGGAAGCTCAACCCTATACAGGCCTGTGGCCACCGCCAGGGTGCGCCCGGACAAGTGAGGAGCCCTGGATGTCAATACTTCCGCCACACCCAGAGGTGCTGGTGAAAGAAATACCAGGGGCACCCAGAGTGCTTCCGGGTGCTCATGCAGCACTTCCCCCACACCAGGAAGTGCCACAGGAAGCTCATCAGGGGGCACCTGGAGCATGTCCGGGTGGAAATAAAAGGGGCCACCTCCCTCCAGTCGTCAGCCAGAGTCGGGAGGAAGAGGACAAAGCTTGGAGGAGAGGAGTGGAAGTGGTGAAGAAACACTGGAGTGTTGAGAGGCCCTTGACTTGGGGTGATTGGTGGAAGGACACTGTGTTGTGTGCGGGACTTTGTTAGTTGTATATAGTGTAAATAAATGTGTGTGTTTGGAACTGTTGGTGTCTTCCTGTCTGTGCTTGGGCTGGTCTTCCACAACACATTTACACTTCTTTTACATAATACGCTCCTCTTTCCCAGGAAATGCAAGTATCAGGAGAAAACTCACCCAAATACATGAACATTATGAAATCTCTACACAATTACTGACCAAGCCAGCAATAAAACTTGAATCCCAAGTGCCCTGAAGCAGTAATATAAATTCACAGTTGGAAATTGTGGAGCTCAGTCATAAGCTTTAAATTAAGAACATGACCAGTATGAGAGATGAATATAGCAAAAATAGAAATTTTATTTTCTCCTTCTTGAATATTCTTAATTACTAACCTCACACAATTTTTAATATGAATTTATTTGATTAATGATGTAGCTAATTATAACATTATTAGAGAAGTATGGCACCGGCAATCAGAAGGTTGCCAGTTTGAATCCTGTAAATGCCAGAAATGATTCCACTTCATTGGGCCCTTGAGTAAGGCCCTTAATCTGCACTTGCTCCATCCTGAGTATGATGTTAACCTGAATCCAGCCCTGCAAGCAGGTCCTCTAACTTGCAGGGAAAACTTGGGAGTTGGTGGCAGTACTGGCACTCCAAACACCAACAACCTCACACTCTTCTACTCCATTCAAACTAGTAAGGTGATAATGTGTCACCGGTTGCATGGCTGTGCTCAGGACCTAATTTGGGATCTTGAGATGGTTCGTTATGTGGTGGGTGTGGCAACATGCTGTATCAGTGCATGCTCTCATCCTATCTCTCTCTAGAGAAGTGCAAAATCTGGTTTGAAAGAGATCTGATCAGTTACCAAAGACAACAAAGAAATCATGTTAGCAATAAACTCTACACGGCAACAAATTTCATTGAATTCTCTAAATTCAATTCAGTTTAGTTTTATATAGTACTCTTCCCTGAGTGAAGGCTCAAAGCACTGTAACAAGTTCATAGGTAAAATGCAATTACATAATGCATACACATAAAGGTACAGATTCACTTAAGCAAACAGTAAAACAATGTGGTTCCAAACTGATTAACATACAGGCCATGTGCCTCTTCCATCTCCCAGGAGATTAGTAGTCATGACCTAGGATGGACTAGGGCAAATAAGGGTATAACAAGAGCTTTGGATGCAAAAGTGCAAAGTTCATTTATTCAAATTCACAAGCAGTGTCCAACATAAGTCTTCAATAAATAATCCATCAAATAGTGCAGTGAAGTTAAAACCAATAAATACATACAATAAATAATTAAAACCAATAATAAAATCAGAGTCAGAATTAGCTCCTTCTTTCTATTCCCAATTTCTTCTTTTTTCACTCTTGTCTCCCCAGCTTACTCTCTGGGTCTCACAGCAGGATTGAGACTGTTGTCCCAGCCACCTCTTTTGGCACCCTCTGGAACATACTGAGCCAGGCTCCTTTTCCTGCCACCTCTGTTGGTCACTGCAGGAACCTGCCAACTTTGATGAACTTTCACTTCTAACACTGATATAGATTAGTACCTGCGGGATACAAGTTAGGCTCCTTTGTCCTGCCACCTCAGTTGGTTGCCACAGAACCCCTTATCCCATGATCACTCCTGCTCCTCAGTTCAGAATGTGCATTCACATCACTATTAAATTCCATAGGTAAAATATAAAACCAACAGTAGTTAGCACTGCTATGTCATGCCTGCATTAATCTCCCACTCTGGTGCATTTATGAATTGAATTCTCTCAATTACTGTGTTGAATTGGACATTACGTTAGTAGAGAGTTCCAAATTGTTCTCATTTGGATGAGCCTGCCCATCACTGTAATTCAATCCAGAATTGGTTTCTCGCTTGACATTCAGGCTTCTTGTATTTATTTTAATGGATTACTATTATTATTATTATTTTAGAAATTGTTTGGATGGATATTTTGAATATGAAATAAAAATACAAATGTGTGTGTGTGTATATTAGCTTGACTCTTTATCCTCACAGTAGAAAACAGATTCTGAAAATGTATGTTGTTAACGGTTGGCATGATGTCATAGGGTTATTAGTGTGACCGCAGCTGCAGGGGGACGCTGACACACTTCAGAAACTCCCTCTTAAACAGTTTTTCAATGGGAAACTAACACACTCTTACACCTCCTTCTTGCAGGATCAGCTGCAGGCTTACTGGGTTATGGCCTCGAACATTTAAGACTGAGCTGTGGCCATCCTGAGGTCTCACTCTCCTGTCCCCTCTTCCTCCAGACTCCCTTTGCTCTGGTCACTGCTTCTGAGCTATTGTACCCCCTTGAAAAGGAAGACTTTGTGTTCTTTTTCCCTGGTGTGGCTGAACTGCTTCTGAAAGAGTCTTATGTTTGTAACTGCCAGAACTGCAATAAAGCTTCTGCTCCTTTGAAACCCTTCTATGCTCTCCTGTACAACTTTGTGACCCAAGTTTGACATTAGTTACTAGTTGTAGGTCCATTTTCAAACTTTTGTATTCCAGTTCAGGGTTGGAGAAGTTGGGTACAATTGGGAAAAAGCCAGAAACCAACATTTAATGAGATACCAGTGTGGAACTTGACCCGGACACAGACAGGCAGACACGTTTGTATTACCCCACACACGTTTATTGTGGTTTTCCATGTGGTTCACAATTCAGCTCAACAAACCTCAATACCCCACAGTTCTGGCCAACAAAATGCCATCTCTTTGTCTTCGGACCGCCTCCTTCTCCCCTCCAGAGACCTCGTCCACTGTACTCTCCCGACTCAAGTCATCCTCTGAAGGGAGGCGGCCCCCTTTAAATAAGCACCCGGATGTGCTCCATGTGTGTTCCCGGCAATCTCCCACCGACACGCCCCAGTGTGGCAGAAGTGCCGGCTGTATTCCCAGAAGCACTCCGGGTGTCCCTGCTTTTCTTCCCCCCAGCACTTCAAGGTGTGGCAGAAGTGCTGAGGTCCAGGGTCCTTCAGGTATTGGGGTGCCCCCTGGCGGTGACCACGGGGCCCCTACAGGGTCGAGCTTCCAAGGTCTGTACCCGTGGCCCCCATGGCAGTCACCCCCTAGATGTCTGGAGGAGGCACAAGGAGGCACTACCACCCCCATCCGGGTACCACACCAGTCAATCACCTGCCACACTCAGTCTCACACCAACACTTCCTCGAATGGAGCCAATTAAAGTCAATAATTTATGAGTTTTTTCTTACTATTTTTGATTTATCCTATCTTTTAACTTTTAGAATTCCTTGTGCTTATATATATTTTTTCACACACTATTTCAGTTCTGGTGAATCCAATATTTAATAGAGCTGTAGTATCTCAGCATGTTATAAACTAGTCTGACAGCGAAAACTGGTATCATGTTACGTTGAGATTGTGTAATTGTTAGTCAAAAAATTAAACATATATACATTTGCCCTGCTGTGATTTTATTATTTATTGACACATAGTATAAAATCAGTCAGTTTATCCATCCATCCATTTTCCAAGGGTCACGGGGGTCTGATGGAGCCAATCCCAGCCAACACAGGGCACAAGGCAGGAACCAATCCCGGGGCAGGGTGCCATCCCACCGCAGGACACACACAAACACACCCACACACTAGGGCCAATTTAGAATCACCAATCTACCTAACCTGCATGGCTTTGGACTGTGGGAGGAAACCCACGCAGACACGGGGAGAACACGCAAACTCCATGCAGGGAGGACCCGGGAAGCGAACCCAGGTCCCCAGGTCTCCCAACTGCGAGGCAGCACCGCTACCCACTGTGCCACCGTGCCGCCCTCCGTCAGTTTAACTCTCTTTTAATAAGTTTACTATGTTTTCCTATGTACCCTTCAGTGAAAGTTACACCTTCTCTTCTCTTCTGCAAAATAAAATCCATAATTAATAGTTCCATTTCCCAAAGGAGTTTAAAGTACATTTTCAAAGCCAAACTAAATTTGTAAAACCAATGTTAACCTCCTCAAAGAATCTGGCTTGTTTAAATGTAGCAACACATCTGGAAAACATGTTTAACTGCTTTTTTCTGCATTTCTTCTTTTAAAACTTGAGGCCTCAAATGTCCCTGACAGTTTAGTATAAAACTAGGGGTAGTGTTTCAGCAATCTTTCATTCATCAGGCTTCACTCAAAAAAAAAACAGCCTAATTGTCAATGGTGATAGACTAATCTTACTGTCTGTGCCAAGAACATAGTGTTTTAATGCATGCAGTTCAGATAAGGCAATACACAAAAAGTATATTTTGGAAGCAAAACCTTTTCAAGGTTTCAAGGTTTGGAGTGTTATTGCTTTCCAAAATATACTACAGCCTTCTAAGGAAGGAAATTTGTCTTACAATATAAGATTGATTGTTAAAACAAACAAACCACTTCACTGTCAATACATGAAAAAATCAACCAATTTAAGTTAAAAATTTTGATTTATCTTAAGATTGGTTTTAGTTAGGGGAGGAATAATTTTTAAAGTTCAGTGGATGTTCTTAAAAATATCCAGAGTATTTCACTTTGCCTCTAGGAATTCCCAAATGAAAAAGCAGGATAAAGCATAATAATGGAAATCCATACATACGTGCAATGCCTTAAAGGAGCTCTGAGCCTTTCTATTATTGTCATAGATGACTAGAGAGATTAACACACAAGGGAAATTAGAGAAAGTGAGTGAAGAAAATGACTACATGAATAAGCTCACTTCACTGGATCGCTGCATATCAATGGGGACAGACAGATAAATAGATAGATAGATAGATTAGATAGATAGATAGATAGATAGAAATTAGATAGATAGGATAGATAGATAGATAGATAGATAGATAGATAGATAGATAGATAGAACTTTATTTGTTCCTGGGGGAGATTTGACTTTTTTATCTGTATAAAGTATTATATTAAAATAAATATGTTATATTTTATTTTTTTAATAAATTTTTGTGTCTGATTGCCATACTGGCTTCGTAAGCGGTACAATGTAAGTCTGTGCATCCAAATGGCAGCCCAATTTAGAAAGCACTTTTCTGAAGTAGAGACAAAAAAAAAAAGCTGGACTGGGAGCCTACTTTGCTCAGTTTCAGCTGGAGACCTAACACAACAAATGGGATTCCAAGAAGGTAGCAGTACTCTTGCTTTGGCCTAGGACAGATACGCTGAAAAATTGTTGGTAGGGTAAAACCCTATGAGCTTGGTAAGCACAATCACCTTCTTTGGACCCAGCTTCAGTTAAGTGATTCACAAGTGCAAGGAAAGGGAGACTATTAGGGCACTTACCACTAATAGCTGGCATTTTTGCTCACCTTAGCTACTCCTCTATTCCTATCTTGGCTCAATAGGAATCGGTACTCACATGCTTCCTGTGTGCCTTGGTGTCCAAGAGGCTCCATGGGATTTTGTGTTTAAAGTAGTTTATTTAGCTTGATTTTGCAAATTTGCACTTGTGGTGGTGTGAGATTTTTCTTTCGGTTGAGCACTTGGTTGATTAATTATATTTTACCTGTTTTTATAATTGTTGCACTGTTTAACTGAGTGGGTATTTTTCAAATGTTCTGTGTGTAATTGTTTCCACCATTTAACTGGGTGGGGATTGAACTAAACTGTGAAGTCAATGAAGGAAAGAGACTCTGAGCAAGAGTGTGGGACAGAAGGTTGGCATAGCTAGTTTGAGGGAAAAGGACAATAAATGGTCATAGGATACTGTGAAAGAGGCTAGTGTGGTTGCAGGAGAACAAATGAGATGAACCTAATTTCTGGTTATTTGTTCCCGGTGCGACTGTGAGCTGTAATTGTCTTTTTTTTTTCTTTTTTTTTATATAGCTGCCACTATAATGTGAAGTAGCTGGGAGCCAAGCAGTTCATGGTGGCAAATCAGTTCCCCAGTAAATTGGGTAATTGGTGGCTTAATTTAGCTATTTAATTTTTGTGTTACAGTTTTAATCTTTGTGAAGACATCTCCAACTGGACTGTAGGGGGCTTCAAAGTCAGTCCTTTGAAACTACATATAACGATTACATTATATGAGACTTTTTCATAAGATGATGGACACTTCAGCATTTGACTTGAAATCTTACCTTAATCTCCTCTCCTGTTTCTTGACTTGTGTTGGGTACTCTGCAGCCAGTCTTTTAATGGAGTTTTTTGGGTTGCTTTTTGGAGGTCTTTTAATGTGTTTTTTTAATTCTTTCATTCCTTGGTATGGTTCCTTGGCATACAATTGAAAATAAGCAATTTTAACTCACAGTTAATTCTGATTTTTTTTTTTACTTGGAGGTTATAAACATCGGTGCAAGTGTATTTATGCTGTAAACATGAAACCAAATGCGTCCTCCTTGTTAGCAACAATAATGAAATCTTGTCTTACTATCAACCTAGAAAACAGAAGCTGCAGGTTCAAATATTTTCAGAAGTTTAATATACTGTACAAACTGCTGTTCACTTGGTGCTTGTTCTACTTTTAGCATTTTTCACTACTTGTACAGTATTTAAGAGAAGTATAATACCTTCATAAAGCAATAGTTTAGGATTATTTCAGTTATTAAGTTTCTCTAAATACATGTAAAATATTTGATAATAGTATGAATTGTATTTGCTGAAAAAGCATTATTTGATGTCAAATATTAGGTTTTGCAATAGAAACACCTAGGTAATTCACCTAAACAACTTCTCATTCAAAATCAGTTAATTTTTCAGTGAGTACTATTTATCTAATTGCTTAAATTCAGTGTTCTCATATTGCACATACTGTACATGTATTACTTGTGCAATCCAGTCAAATTCAGAACAATTGGGTGTACGTATAATTTGTTTAGTTGTGTACTTATTGCCTGGCACCTAAACTTTCTTTTATGAAGATGACAGAAGTAGCGAAGTTGCAATGACAGAAAATTTAAAAATAAAACAAGAGCAGTTTAGCAATAAATTATGAATAATTATTTTGTCATAAGAGCTTGTGTTTACATTTAACAAAAAGAGGAAGGGCAATTGGAGTTCCTGTGCACACCAGTGCTGGAAACATACCAGACCTCTACCTCCTATGTCCCCTTAAGGGAGAAAAGTGCTGCACACTTATGGAAACAGGCTCAACCATTTCACAGATGTGTGGACAACTAGAAGACAACTAATACCCACCTCTGCATAACAGAGAGAAGTTAATCACTTTATGCTGGCTAAGCATCAGGGCTGAACATAAACTTTGACTTGCCAATGTTCAAATTGACTGTACTCTGGTGGCTTGATTTTAATAAAGTGGAGCTTTTAGTGAAATGGAACACTTCATAGCTGTTGTGCAAAAAACAGCAGCTAGACAGAGCTTGCTAAACCAGCCAGTCATCAGTAACTGTTCCTAGTGCTGCTCCTTCCATATCCAAACCCTGCTGGGCAGTAGATGCCAGTAGGCTGCAGACAGCCACATGTGCCAACAATCGACAGAACCCATCTGAGACACTACCAGTCTGCTAGTTGCTGCCATCAACTAGCTACCCACAGATGGCTAAGCATCAGGGCTGAACATAAACTTTGAGTTGCCAATGTTCAAATTGACTGTACTCTGGTGGCTTGATTTTAATAAAGTGGAGCTTTTAGTGAAATGGAACACTTCATAGCTGTTGTGCAAAAAACAGCAGCTAGACAGAGCTTGCTAAACCAGCCAGTCATCAGTAACTGTTCCTAGTGCTGCTCCTTCCATATCCAAACCCTGCTGGGCAGTAGATGCCAGTAGGCTGCAGACAGCCACATGTGCCAACAATTGACAGAACCCATCTGAGACACTACCAGTCTGCTAGTTGCTGCCATCAACTAGCTACCCACAGATAGCTACAGTGCCACCTGCTTATAAGTTAAAACCACCAGTAGTAGGTACCAGTCACAAACAGCAGCTACTAACTAATTAGTTAAAGGTGCCAGCCATAAACAGCAGCCATTCATCCTGCAGTCCACCTGCCAGTTGCCACCACTTGCTATAAGCACATGTTAGCCCCAATTCAAACCCAACTTCAGACCACACTCCCGTTAAGAGCCAGCACCTCTCTGAGCCTCTACCCAGCCATTGAAGCCCAATGAACAGCAAATATGGGATGAGCTACTGCAAGAGTTTGCTGACACCTTTGCCACAGAGGACAACTGTGGCTGCATCAATTAGGAGGTATTAAGCAAGCTGTATTCACATCACTTGCCCTTTGTCAAACATGAAATCGCAGCTCGGCCACTACAGGAAATGGTTGATGCTAATATTCTTCAATCTTCAGACTGTACATGAGTAGCACTAGCACTAGAAGGATATTAGGCAGAACTTGAGGTATGGGACTGGAAGTTAAAATTGGCACCAAAAGTATTGACATTGTGGGACCCAATGAAGTACAGAGCCCAGTACGTTCCAGTTATATCAATGAAATAATATGCATCATGAGTTTTGCCTTATATTACCTCCACCTTATTCAGGGCTTTGCTAATATTGCAACATCACTGCATTGTTTGAACCATAAAAGCCACCCCTTTCAGTGGGATGATGAGTGTGGTACTGCATTAAAGGCATTAAAGGAATCCCTGATGAATGCCCTAGTGGTACTGATCCAGATCCCAATCATTTCTTCATTGTAGACATGATTCCAGAAACATTGGAACTGGTATGGTATTGTCTCAGGCCAGCCCTGACAGTGAGTAAGTTGTATCTGTAAGCTGTAGCATTGTTTACACCTGAATGCAAATACTGTGGCACCAGAACACAGGCCTTGGCACTAGTTAGTGCCATGTGAAAGTTCCAGCCTAATCTGCATTACACTAGGTTCCTGTTCTGCAATGACCATGCTTCATTGACCAAACTGCTCAACTTTAAGAAAACTGAGTGACAAATGGCCAGGTAGCTTGAGAAGCTCCAAGGGTTTCTAAAAGGTATTCCACACCTTTCTAAGTCACTTGGCCTCAGTAACAGTGCCGTTGGCTAATCAGAAGTATCAGAAATACTTTACTATATACACTGTTTTTAACCAGGAGCTAATATTATTAGTTGTCTTGAGCTGCTTGCTGTTTAACATGCTGTTTAACTGTTTAACATATATATAATCCTTAGTGGTTTTGGCAAACACAGCAGAACACTGTATTAAAGTGGTATTCGGTAATCTTACAATGGTGATTTAAAGTTGATTCATTCAAAGCTAAAAACCACTAAAAATCTCAACTCTCCATTAGCATCAAAGCCTAAAATAAAAATTGTCTACCAAAAAAAAAGTTACTAATGGCTTGTATTATATAAAAGCACCATCCTGTTCTCTTCTTATCACATTTTGTAAAAAACAGTATCCCCATCCATATTACTAACCGAGAATGCTAAACCGGATGATGGACGCAGGCACATCCGGCCATGGGCCGTAGCTGCAAAAAGACGTACTGCGCAGGCGCAAAAAGAGTCCGCGAGAGTCGGCTGAGGAGCCGAGAAAGGCAGACAAAAGAGGGCGAGAGAGGCGGATGAGGGGCCGCGAGAGGCGCAGGCGCAAAAAGAGTCCGCGAGAGTCGGAGAAAGGCGGAGAAAAGAGGGCGATAAAGGCGGATGAGGGGCCGCGAGTGGCGGACAAGACCACAGAAAAAAGGAGTGAGCACATACAAAAAGGAGAAATGAGGCGCAAAGTCAAACGCAGGAAAAGCACGAAACACATTGCACACGAAACTAGACCCGAAAAAAAAAAAAAAAAAAAAAAAGAGGCTCGCACACAACAGCAAGGCACCCCCCCCCCCCCTACAGGCACCGGACGGGACACACACCAAGAGGGGGATTCAACAAGCCCATGGAACACAAAAAAAAGAACACAAAACCACCCCACAGACCCTACAAGCGAGGGACGGGACACACACAAAGAGGGGGATTCAACAAGACACAGGAACACAAAAAGAAAGAAGACGCTCGCGCAACAACAATCCTCAACAACCCCCCCCACCCACATCCATAAGAAGTCACACCCAAAGCCACATATTCTAAAGTGAACGTCAGCACCTTCACACTAGACAGCATAGGTGTCAGTATTGGTGGATCTCCTTACAATAAAGCACTATTAACCGTTCAACTGCAGAAAAGGAAACATATTGAAACAAGTCATGAATACACGGTCACGGGTACAAAACGAAAAGGAAAGGATAACAGGAACAAACACACGAACACGAAAGAAACAACAAAATAGACGGCTATGCAGCATAGGTGGATCTCATTACCATAAGGCACTATTAACCGTTCAACCGCAGAAAAGTCTCCATATTAACAGTGAGTGCAATACTTCTTATTACTTATCCATATTTCTAAAAGAAAAAATGTCTCGACTCCAAAAACGCAAAGCTCAACTACAGCTTCTAACTAACGATGTACCTAAAAGTAAAAACTTTATGAACTGCGTTAGATCCTACAATAGTTCATTTGCTTTTAGTAAATATCAGGCCACCAAAAGGCAATGGCCCATACTGCTTTCCCATATGTGCACAAATACTGCATCGCATTGGAACAGTGCACCCTGAAACAAATCAACAACGCAAATATGCACAAATCTACATCCTGGATCCACATGACGCAAACTATCAATCAAAGTGCTGCATCGCAACAGGCACGGATTCAAAACGAAACAACTCCCGTCTCAGACATACGTTAACGGCAAGGAAGGCTA
This sequence comes from Erpetoichthys calabaricus, assembly GCF_900747795.2. Taxonomy (NCBI): domain Eukaryota; kingdom Metazoa; phylum Chordata; class Cladistia; order Polypteriformes; family Polypteridae; genus Erpetoichthys; species Erpetoichthys calabaricus. Next base: position 113,449,352 of record NC_041402.2, read on the forward strand.
CAACGGGCGTCTCACACAGCACAGGCAAATCGATTACAGCTCCAAAACAACACGTCCCAAATACTACATATGCAACAACGCGCCTCTCAAACGGCACAAGCAAAACATACCCCGGAAAAATTCATTCCGATTAATGAATGTCATTTGCAATCATTGTCATTCAGTTCACTTCCCTGAAGAAACAACTGGCAATACAAGTAATACATTTAGACGTTGTTGTCAAAAGGGTCAAATTAGACTGCCTTCTTTACATTCATATACTGAATATCTACAGAAGATTCTAACTGACGATGTACCTGAAAGTGAAATCTTTATCAACTGCATTAGATCCTACAAATCGGTATCCACTATGAACATTAACGGTGGCACTGCACGTGACATCCGTCTTCAAAAAATGTTGTTTATTGATGAATGTACAATGGCATGAAGTCACTTACTCAACACCATTCATAAACTTCTACAAACGTTTATGAATAATAATATTCGATTTGGAGGAAAGGTACTTTTATTAGGAGGAGATTTTAAACAGTGATTAGCTATTCTTCCAGATGCCATGCACTCAGCTATTGTTCAGTGCACCTTAAAATACGCAGACAATTGCCATTGCTTTCAAAAGATACAGTTAGTAAAAAAGATACGATGTCCAGAACCAGATCATAACAATTGCTTATTACAACTGAGAGATGGTACACTCACCAATACAGATGGACTTCAGCCACATATTATTACAATTCCTCAAGCCTTTATCTGCGACGACTTAGTTACAGAGAGATTTGGAACAGCAATCTCATTAGACCAAATGCCCCTTTTAACACAACGCACTATATTATGTCCAAAAAATATTCATGTGGAAAACATAAATACCCAAGTCATTCCATTACTTCCTGGAGAGACACAACTCTTTCTAAGCTCTGACAAAGTTGACTCTGATCACGATAATGACCATCTTCATTGACCTTACAAGTTCTGACCTGGAATTACCTTTTACACTTAAACGGCGTGTACAAAGAAATTTTCCAATAAACCTTTACACTGTGCCACACACTTTATTGTTTGCTTTCTATTTGCATCATCTACACCTTCACACTATTCTATATCTCATTCATACATCACGCTCTTTGTCATTCCCAACACCAGGGGTTGGCGAGCGAAGCGAGCAGGGGGCGGAGCCCCCTAGTTCAGCTATAGAACATATTGCACTTCATTCTGTTCAATTGTGGCTTTGCTCCATTGGATTTGTGGTGCTTTTTATTCTTTTAATATCTCTTTATTTTTTAACTTCAAAATGTGGTTAATGATGATCGTTCATTGGTATTACAAACTTAATGACAAAATGAATGTGGTCAAAAATGTTGGCGTTTTCAAAACCACAAGGCTATGCTCTGACAAAAAAAATGTGTAATTAGTTTATCAAAAATTTATTGCCACATGTGACACCACCCCAGTCCGCCGAAGAGATTGACAACACTGTATGATCATTTTCTCTATTTCCAACTGTGCTCGTTTCACCGATCATTTCAATCATACTCAATTCATGAAGAGGGGAAACTCCCCTCTCTTTATATGCTGTCTGTGGGTTGTCAAGAAACTTCAAATGTCAACACAAAGGTTAAAAAGCACTGCTCTAACATAAATACTGAACTGTAAAAACTGTAATTCACTGAGTCAATGAAATTGTTATATCGAAGTAGACGAGAAAAAAAATGCAGCAGTTGCTTCCTTTAATCGTATGCCCCATTTGTTGATGGTCTTATTTAAACTTTGATTAAATCATCTGGAGCACCACAGTGGCTGATGGAAACTGTAGTCCCAACTTTGGCATTTTCATTTGCAGATCAGATGAAGGAGGTGGAGAGGGAAATATATATTAAATACCTTTCTTGATGAATCAGGTGTACAAAAATGATTATGCTCACAAACACACCCCGTGGCAAGCACTTACTCAACATGTCTTCTTTGAGTTTTGCTGAACTTTGCTCCTTTCACTTTGCTTCAGCATATGGCCTACATTCCCATATCGTTCAGGGGCAACTGGTCGACAGACAACTTGGCGAAAAGACACCTGGGCGACAGACAACTTGGCGAAAGACAATTCAGCGAAAAGACAACTGGGTGACAGACAACTCGGTGAAAAGACAACTTGGCGAAAGACAATTCGGCGAAAAGACAACTCAGCGAAAAGACAACTCACCGACATCTTTTACCAGTTAGGTAATAGTTAGGTTCAAAGAGATTTTTTAATGATATTTAAATGACAATGTAGGGCGCCGGAAAATCCACAGAATCACCTGCTTTATGAAAGTCCCAATACGTTGAGAGTAAAGATATTCCTTAAGCTGTACTCGCAGGTCACCTTTTGTATTCTAAATAATGTTATCATACGATCACAATCAATACAATTTATATAAAGAATTACCAATTTTGGTTGCAGCATATAATGTAAGATAGAGTTTGTTCCATCTGCAGAATAAAGTTCATTCATCAATTATATACATTTATTTTCAACATTTTAAATCACGTTTTCATTTAAATATAATAAAAAAATCTCTTTTAACGTAACTATTACCTAACTGGTAAAGGATGTCGCCACATTGTCTTTCACCGACTTGTCTTTTCGCTGGGTTGTCGTTTGCTGAGTTGTCTTTTTGCCGGGTTGTCTTTTCGCCAAGTTGTCTTTCGCAGAGTTGTCTTTTTGCCAAGTTGACTGTCGCCCAGTTGCCACTGAACCTTTACATATAAAGGCCCACCTTATTTCTCAATGAGGTCGCAGTCAGTGCTGTGGTGAAATGGTGGATGTGGTACATTAGTATGTTCCACTTGGTAGACAAACATCAACAAAAAATAGTGTTGGATAATATTTGTTTTTCTACAGCGTCATCACATTTCAATCAAATCTGTCATTTGAAGTATTTTTGAGGTTTGAGGTTCTATTGATAGAAAAAATTTAGGAGAAGCATATTGTTAAAAAACGCTTCTTTGATTCATCAGCAGCTTCAAAATTTACAAACATTCTAAGCAACCAGTCCATTTGTAGTGCTTATTACAATAGCGAGGATAATGTAAATAGTAAGGTAAAAAATTTTAACACAGAAGTGAGAGCTGCCTCTGACACAGTCGCACCTGAAAAGACAGTTAAAAAATCTTCTAGCACTATTATACCATGGAAGACTCAAAGAGTGTCTGATCTAAAGAGAACATGCTGGAGAGCTGAGCATAAATGGAGAAAAACTAAACTGATTATCCACCATGAGATATTGAAGGTTAAAATAACAGAATACAACATAGTCTGTCTTAAGAGGCGGTGTTATTTCTCTAGAATTATAAATAACAATGCTAGTAATCTTATTCTCTACAATTGATCATCTGCTAAACCCAGGTCACTCAACTGAATGCCTCCAAAAAACTTCCAGTGAAACTTGTGAGGCTTTTGCAGTATTTTTTTAATCAAAAAATTAATGATATTAGAAATAATATAGTACATCTCCCCAATACTGATCCTCTTAAACCCATTATAAACAAATTTAATTCTTTCACCAGGATAGATTTACCTGATTTATATAAAATAATTTCAACTGAGACCATCCACCTGCATCCTTGACCCAATACCAACAAGTTTTTTCAAAGAAGTATCTGGCGTACTAATTGATAGTATTCTTGACATAGTAAACTCGTCATTAGATACGAGGGTCTTCCCAGACTGTCTTAAGACTGCTGTAGTTAAACCCCTGCTCAAGAAAAATAATCTTGACTTTTCTGCTTTTGAAAATTTTAGACCTATTTCTAACCTACCTTTCTTAAGTAAAATCCTAGAGAAGGCAGTCATTATGCTGCTAAAAAATCTAAAAGGCTAGAAATCGCCTTAGTCGATGGGTGGGCCTCTCTGGCATTGTCTTAAATGGGTTTGAGTCCTACCTGGCAGGTAGAAAATTCTTTGTTAGTTGTGGTAATTATACTTCAAAGACACATTATCTCGGGGCATAAAGTGAGCTACTACAGCTATGCTGATGACACACAACTGTATTTATCAATAGTGCCGGATGACCCAGACACTCTTGATTCACTGACACAATGTCTTACTTGTGTTTCTGAGTGGATGAGTAGTAATTTTCTCAAACTAAATAAGGAGGAAACAGAAATTTTACTGATTGGCAAAATGCATATAATGAGGTTATTAGAAATAAAGTTGATGCATTAGGATTAAAAGTCAAGACGGAGGTAAAGAATTTAGGGGTAACTATTGACTCTAACCTGAATTTTAAATCACATATTAATTAGATTATTAGGACAGCATTTTTTTACTTAAGAAATATAGCAAAAGTTAGACTTCTTATAACATTGCAAGATGCTGAGAAATTAGTTCACACTTTTGTTTTCAGTCAGCTAGATTACTGTAACGCACTGCTCTCAGAACTACCCAAAAAAGACATCAATCAATTGCAACTAGTGCAGAATACAGCTGCTAGAATCTTAACCATGAACAAAAAATCTGAGCACATCTCCAGTTTTGATCTCACTACATTGGTTACCTGTGTCATTTAGAATTGACTTTAAAATACTGCTTATGGTTTACAAAATCTTATATAATCTTGCTCCATCTTATATTTCAGAATGTCTTACACGTTATACTCCAAATCGTAACCTTAGATCTTCAGATGAGTGTCCGCTTATTATTCCAAGAGCTAAACTTAAAAGAAGTAGTGAGGCAGCCTTCTGCTGTTATGCACCTAAAATCTGGAATATCTTGACAATAGGAATTCGCCAGGCTAATACAATGGAGCACTTTAAAAAATTGGTAAAAACAAATCACTTTAACATGGCTTTCTTTAAGCTTCATTTTAGTTTAATCCTGATGCTCTGTATATTCAATTAATTATCATTATCATTCATGGTGGCTCCGAAATCCATACTAACCCCTACTTTCTCTTCTGTTCCGTGCCACCACCATCTGATTAAAGCAGTGTGATTTCCCTACATTGGTGGATTAAATGCCAGAAGTCCACATGACCATCATCATCAAGTTCTTCCATGTGAACCTTGAATACAATGAGGACTGACTGAGGTCATTTATGTTAGGTAGAGTGCCTAAAGGGGGCTGGGTGGTCTCGTGGCCTTGGAACCCCTGCAGATTTTATTTTTTTCTCCAGCTGTCTGGAGTTTTTTTTTTTCTGTCCTCCCTGGCCATCGGAACTTACTTTTATTCTATGTTAATTAGTGTTCACTAATTATATTTTCTTATTTATTTTGTCTTTTTTCTCTTTCTTCATCATGTAAAGCTTTTTGAGCTACATTATTTGTATGAAAATATACTATATAAATAAATGTTGTATATTGATATATTAAAAAATCTTTTTTTTAGTAGAACCTCATTGCCCTTGATGTACTAACCTGCCAAACTTCAACTTGTTAATAATAGGGACATGAGAGGGCAGCCTCCGTGGTCTGCATCGGGGTCACGGGATTGGAGTTTGGAAGCACAAGCCTGTTGCGGCCCATTGCCACCACTAGGGGGCGCGTGGATTATTCTGGACTGCAGCACTTCTGCCACACCAGACAGTGCTGCAGGAAGAGCATCAGGGAGCATCTGGAGCACATCCAGGTGCACAATAAAAGAGGCCACCTCACTCCATTCTGGGAGCTGGAATCGGGAGGTGGAGGACAGAAGTTGCAAAGGGAGGAGTACAGGTGGCAGAAGAGAAAAAAGGAGAAAGGGAAAAGGAAAATAAAGAAAGGACTGTGCCTATTTGTGGTGACTTGTGCACTGTGTGCTGAAAAAGAAGACAATAAAAAGCGTGAGGTTTTGCAAGTGTGTGCCTTGTGTCTGTGTCAGGTTGGGTGGCTGGTGACACCCTATACAGGTGTCACAATATGTATATATAAATAAATATTTTAAATACATGTGTTTTAAAATCAGAATATAATAACCTGTGTAAGAAAACAAGCAAACAGATTAAAAGGTATTTCCTTATAATGGAAATAAATAAGAGCAAAATTATGTCTTTTTAGACGGCCATCCAATACAGAACTGATTTAAAATGCCCAAACTTCCAATCATATGGATTTCATGCAGAAAGGAGTGGGTCCAGAAGAATTGGTGACGGAGGTGATGTCAGCAGAGGAACAGCTATAAATCTTCTGTTCTGAAGAGGGAAGAAGAGAGAAAGCAGCAGAACCCAGCGCCAACCCCTGGTTTAGTAGGAATTTACCTTTACCAGAGCCTTGAGCTGCCTCCAAAACACATGCACTTGATACCAGTTAGTGAAAAAGCAAACATCAAACAATGCAATGAAGTGTTTATTTACAGCATTCATCTATTAGTTTGATATTTTATTAGAAAATAATTCTTCAATCTGTATTTGGCCTGAAAGGCATTGCTGTTGGTTCAAAGAGTCCCTATTTTTTGTTAACATCATGCCCAAGTGAAAATTCAGACAATTCAGCTCAATTCACACATTACAACACACAGCCAAAAAAAAACCCTTATCCATTTACTAAACTGACACCTTCATTACTTACGCAGTGCTCGATCAACTGTTAGCAGAGTCTGTCTGTTTCCCCACATACACTGTACATGTACTAGTTGACATGGCAAAATAGAGGGATGAAGAGGTGGAGTGGCCCAATGCAAAAAGGGCTTTCGATCCATGCACAGCTATGAAACAAATAGTTGATATTACTGTTAGGTAACCTTGAGAAGCAAAGGATAACAATGAGCAATCCAATTCAATATGAAAATAATGCAATTTTTGTGTATTGTTTTAGCATCTTTAATAAAAAAAACAGTTTCAAATCTTTGGAGACATGGGAATGACACTGTTTCAGGGTGTTAGTTTGTGACAAAGAACCTATACCAAAATGCTTGTATCTCCTATAAGGATAGTGTGATGCCTTGCTCTGTTAACAAATGATTGCCAGACTTAAAAATTGTGTTACTGGATTGATACCCTGAAAAAGTGTAAGACTTGAACTAACAGACACTTCCAGGGTGCAGTTAATACCCATTTTACAAGGTGTTCTGGAATTTATTTTTTGGAGAGAGTGAGACAAAAGACTTCCTAAGATGTTGGTTAATAAAAATGTCTTCAGGTCATGAGACAGTAGTTGTTGCAATGGATTCCAATGATATGCTTATATACAAAGGCAGAGCATGAAAGAAAAACAAATGGCTAGAATACCTTCAGTCTGACAGTAGGCAGTAAATGTTTCCAAGCTGAGAAAAACTGGAACATATTTCACTTTTAATGGTGAGATTCTAGAGGTCTGTCATATGGCTAGTCATTAGACTATAGTTCATTAAGTCCATTAGATGACAGTACTGACTCCACAAAGGAGGAGTTCAACCAAGTTGCCATTTAAAGACAAATAATTTAGAAAGTGAGTGAACAACCACACTTTAAGAATAATATAGAACTCAGGGGTGTAGGGAAGTCAAAATCCGCTGGGTGCTGGGTGTCCTATCTTGAAATGATTCTGCTTTTACCCTATTATTCAGTTTAAGGAACCTTCATGCCAGAGGATCCTGCACAGAGGAGTATGTGTGTAGTTGACAAGCTGATGAGGCACCCCACACCTGGTTAAAAGGGATTCAATACCTGTCATAGGCACAGAGGACTTGTGGGTTGGTGCCTTTATTGCTTTGGTAGCTTTTCTTTTACAGTTCTTTGTAGCAATCTTAACAGAGCAGTATCGAGTAGTTGAAACAAAAAGTAATCCATTTTAGAAAGAAGAATTTTGCCATTGAATTTGTGCCATTTTTTTGTTCTTCTGTCCTTGAACTAGGTAATTGGGAGCTTTTGTGGCATTTCAGGGCCCCCCACTATTCATATAGCACTTAGCATGTCATTTGTCATAAGATTGCATTTAAAAAGCAGAAAGCAACTATCCACTTAAAAAGAGACAAGGAAATACATAAAAAGGACTGGAATATCAAAATTATAATTTTGTATAACTGACAAAGGTGGAAAAGTTCCATGTTGGAAAAATGCCACACAAGCACCTTCCTGGGCAGTCAAATTTTTAATGACAACCTTGGGAGAGATTTTAGGCTTTACCTCATCAGGAGTAGGACAGGTAGAACCAGAGGTTTTCATCTTGATCTTGACAAAAGAGGAAAATGGGTGATGGTGTTATACCCAAATCTCTCAATGAGGCTCCCTTTAAATTGGTTCCCATAAGAACTACACCAGACTTTCTCAATAGACACTACTATTTATTTGCAGGATTTGGGTAGCACAGGCTGCTATAAATGCAAGTCAAACTTGACAGTTTTAGGTGCACAAATAATGGTAAAATAATCTTAAAGAGAAGCTTTCTGTACATAGGTTAAAATTGAACATCTTGTTGTAGATATTTACTGGATTCATAGTTTCATTTATTAAGTATTTTATCATCTTATATTTCAAGATTGCATATATGCAAACAGTAACTAAACTAGAATATTTTAATACATACTTTACATACAAACGTTGACTATCCATGGTCAGAGAAAGGATTGCCTTGCCTGTTTACGGAGGTGGCCACCTCAACCGACTCTAAAGTATAAATGGATGGGACAGTCAGAAGAAGTTAAAGTGGGTGAGATAAGAAATATCCTTGCTTATCTGGGGTAGCGCGCGTTTGGACTCTGGGGGGAAAAAAGAAACAAGGAAAATGGACTAATATTATTATAAGTGTCTGGAAACTGCCTGGATTTTGGGGTTTGTCTGGGGCGAAGGGTTTTTTTCTCTTTTAAGTTATTTATATGCTGTATTTGTGGGGATGTGGGTTGAGGAAGGTGTGTTCACGAATTTGGTTGTTGCAATTTATATTTGTATAGTTTTTTTTATATAAGACTAATCTAATACAGTTATTTTCACCTTGTTTGTTTCACAGTTATTGTGCTGAGATTGTGTAATTTATATTAGGTATCATATCAGTATTGCAGGATGGGGTCCGAGGGTGTTTTGAGGTTGACCTGCTATCTGACTCACATACACCATCTTCGGTGGTGATGTATAGCGATATCGGCCAGGAAAGGTCGAAGCATTATAAACTGTTCAGGATCCTAAAAACATTATAGAATGCATAAAGTCTTTGTGACTCATGATTAATCTTTACTGCTATTATCTCTGTCTTTAATGTTGCCATGAAGTGGTGTCACAATTATATTGAAAGGATGTGGGCTTCACAAGCCAGATCGGGCCTCCTTTGCCTGACTAAATTAGACCTCATTCCATATAGCTTAAACCCAGCTCTGCTGGCTTCAGACTATGCAGACTAAAAGGAGTTTTAGCTTCAAAGATATTTTAAATGCCCCAAAATTTCAAGATGCCTCCCAAAAGAATGGAAAATTTGTAGAAAATCTTTAGTTTAAATGACCTATTATTTCAAAAGTAGCAAAAAAGACTTACTGAAAAGGCAATCCTAAGCGGACAAGTTCCAAAACATAATCAGAATCAGAATTTCAAGACACAGAGCAAAGGGAATATCAAAATAAGTAAATCAGATAAGAAAAATAGTGCAATGACTCTGGAAGATTTCAATATACCACTTCTGAGCACTCTTTGGTGTGATAAAGTCAACATGGCCTTGCCTCTTGGGGTACCACCCACAAAGCACAAGTAACACAAGAGACCATTACATAACACAATGAAACACAATATTTGAAAATATTTAATTAAAGAAGATGTAATGAAAGTAAACATAGTTTACATAAAAGAAAACAAATAACAGACATAATGAAACCTTGAAAAAATATTAAACACACCAAATATAAATTAAAGCAAGCAATAACCTTGGCTGAACCAGAAAAAATACAGTATCTTCTGATATCAAGATATCTCTAGGAACAGTCTTTGATACTTCACACACATAGGATGGTCTATTTTATTTGCTGGCCCTATATCCCATTCATTCAGCGACAATAAATTATGCCTTTTTGATAGTTTACTAGAAAGTTTTTTGTGCCAATCATCATGGATTGGCAATACATTTATAATCATTGCTGAATCCAATGTGTGTCCTGGGCTACTTTGCCTCCTTTGCAAAGGTAAGTCAAACAATTAAACACATTTATTCTCATTGTTATGACCAATAGGATCATGTGATAAAGAATGAAATTCTTAGAAAGTAACCAGGTAAAGGAAAGAGGAAAAAGAATAGGCAAATTAACAAAACATACCTGAGTATCAAATTAAAAATGGTAAATAAAAGTTGTAGCCAAAACATTCATTTGCAAAACGTTCTTCCAAAAACTTTCTTTTCTTTCCCATTATTATTACTAATGTTTAAAAGTCAATCCAGTACTCAGATACATGCTGCTAGGTGTAGCCATTTAGTACAGGTGGAGTGCAATGACATGCTCTCCACCTCACATGACTAGAAATGGGCATAGCAACCACAAGTACTGTACATGGTTGTGGCTATCTGAAAACTTGGTGGTGGTGAGGCACAGAAAAAAATATGTAAATTGTACCATGGTGACATCACTGTTAAAATGATAAAGTAAATTAATAAAGAAAATGATGCATAATAAATTTAAAAGTGAATTAAATTAACTCATAGACCTATCAAAACAAAAATGTATCGCACCAATAATGTTAATAATCTATCAGGACCTCTCATCTCAGGACGTGCCAAAGCTAAGACAAACAAAATCCTTAACCCCAGTCAGGTGAGTAATTCAACCTTAGCAATAATGTATCTCATAAACACAATACCCACATTGTGAAGTCAGAGATTGAATTGAGGAGTACAGGAAGATCCAGAAGTCTTTCTTAAATATTAGTACTCTTTTTTTTACTTCTACTTATTTGTTTCTGGACTGTTCTCCTCAACTTTGGTACCCTCATTCATCTTTACTGCAATAACAATTAACATCTCTTGTAGGAAATGCATTGGCTTCTATGACTATAATAGACCACTGTTAAGTTTTCTTATATTTTACATTATTTTTGAACATTTTGCCAGAGCTGAACTTCGTCAAGGGGGGTGGGGGGTTTGATGGGACAAGCAGGATGCTTGCTGCTTGTGCTGATTGACACATTTACAAAACAAAAGACGCTGATGGAGAGGTGCGAAGGGATTTAAGGTGGGCCAGGGTTACGAGTTTTTTGTAGGCTTCAGGGATTCCAGTGTTAATCTTTGTTTGCTATTAAATTGAAAATGTTCAAGTACGTCAATCTCTCTTTATAGCTCATACCTATTTCAGAATTAGCCTAGTCACTTTTCTCTGAAGTCTCTCTTGTGCTGTTATGTCTTGAATTTCCATTTGTTTTAGTTTGATCACTAACCTATAATGTGGAATGTAAACATGGAAAACTGCTTTAATGAGAATACTCAAGCTCTTAGAGAGAAAAATGGAGCACAAATGAGAACAACAAAGCTGCAGGGCTATCAAATTGCATGGACAGAGAGCGTTAAAAAATATAAAAAAGCTCTCTTTAAAGCTTGCTCAGATTACTATTCTAAAATAATAGATAACAATAATAATAATCCTTGTGCACTGTTTAAAACAGTAGCTAATTTAACAAACGGGAGTTCAGATCTACAGTGCAAAATACCAACAATATTAGCAGTACAGAGTAAATGAACTTCTTTAATGAGAAAATTAAAAATATAAGATCCCAAATCTCAGCATCACAGTGCAAACCTCATACTAGCTTGGCAGACCTTGTCTCACATTGCATTCAACACTTTAGAAATTGTACTCCTGTAAAAGAGCAGGAAGTCTTGACTTTAATTTCTACAATGAAACCTACTACTTGTTTCCTAGGTCCAGTGCCAACATAACTAGTAAAAGGCTCAATCGATGTTCTTGCAGCACCTTTTCTTAAAATTATTAATAGTTCATTATTGCATGGTACAGTGCCAGATGCACTAAAATTGTCAGTCATCAAACCATTACTTAAAAAGTCAGACCTCCACCCACAAAAACTTAATAACTATAGACCAATTTCAAATTTACCCTTTCTCTCTAAAATACTTGAAAAAGTAGTCACCAGTCAGCCTCGGTCACACCTTATGCATCACAATTTATTTGAGAAATTCCAGTCTGTCTTCCACATTGGTTACAGTACAAAAATGGCACTAACGCATGTTATAAGTGACATTCTGATATCCTCTGATGAATGAAACTCCACTGTAATTATGTTGTTGGACTTAAGCACAGCGTTTGACACCATTGACCATTCTATTTTATTGCACAGGCTAGAAAATAATGTTGGGGTTACAGGCACTGTCCTTGCCTGGTTTAGTTTTTATTTATCAAATCGATTCCAATATGTACAGAAATGTGCTGACAGTACTTCATATTTATATACAGAACTGAGATGTGGTGTCCCGCAAGGCTCAGTACTGGGACCTTTACTGTCTTCACTTTATATGCTTCCACTGGGAGTTATAATTAAAAAAACATAATGTTAATTTTCACCCATACACAGATGACACCCAGTTATACCTTTCTTTTAGATCAAATTAAGTTTTTGCGATGTTTTCTGTAATTAGTTGTGTTAGTGAATTAAAGGAGTGGATGGATGAAAACTATTTGTCTTTAAACACAGGCAAAGCAGAAATGTTAATTATTGGAAAGAATGATGCTGATCGCAACAAAATTTTGACATCATTTAACTGAGTTGGAATCACCATTAATTTTACTGAATCCGCCCTCAATCTAGGAGTTGTCATTGATTCAAGCATGTCATTTAAAGTGTGCTTTGCAAAGTTGTCTAAATCATGTTTTTTCCATCTTAAAAATATTGGGAAATTTAGGCATTTTCTAAATAAGATGGGTTCTGAGAAATTAATTCATATATTTATTTCTAGTAGGATTGATTAACCCAGCCACAGGGGATGCACAAACCAGTGTGTTTCTTTGTGCAGGTCCCAAGCTTGGATAAATGGGGAGGGTTACGTCAGGAAGGGCATCTGGTGTAAAATTTTGCCAAATCAATATGCGGACAACAATACAAATTTCCATACCGGATCGGTTGAGCCCCGGGTTAACAACGACTGCCACTAGTACTGTTAGCCAACAGGGTGCTGGTGTAAATTGGGCTACTGGTGGCCGAAGAATAAGAAGGAGAAGAAGAGGGGGGAGACGTACCCGGAGGCAGGAGGAGAAGAGGAAGGTAAAGAGAGTGTAACTAAGGGTAGAAACTTTGAATGCTGGCAGTATGACTAGTAAGGGGAGAGAGTTAGCAGAAATGATGGAGAGAAGGAAGATTGATATATTGTGCATGCAAGAGACTAAATGGAAGGGGAGTAAGTCAGGTGGATCGGAGGTGGATTCAAATTGTTCTATCATGGTGTGGATAGGAGGAGAAATGGAGTAGGGGTTACTCTGAAGGAACAGTATGTCAAGAGTGTTTTGGGGGTGACGAGAGTGCCAGACAGAGTAATGATTATGAAGCTGGAAATTGAAGGTGTGATGATAAATGTTGTTAGTGCATATGCCCTGGAAGTTCTGTGTACAATGGCTGAGAAAGAAGCTTTTTGGAGTAAGTTGGATGAAGTGATGAACAGTGTACCCAAGGGACAGAAAGAGGTGATTGGAATGAATGTCAATGGACATGTTGGTGAAGGGAACAGAGGAGACGAGGAGGTGATGGGTAGGTATGGTGTCAAGGAGAGGAATGAAGAAGGTCAGAGGATAGTGGATTTTGATAAAAGGATGGACATGGCTGTTGTGAATACGTAGTTGAAGAAGAGACAGGAACATAGGGTTACGTACAAAAGTGGAGGAAGATGCACACAGGTAGATTACATCCTATGCAGAAGAGTCAATCTGAAGGAGATTGAAGACTGCAAAGTGGTAGCAGGGGAAAGTGTAGTTAAGCAGCATAGGATGGTGGTCTGTAGGATGACGTTGGAGATCAAGAAGAGGAAGAAAGTGAGACATAGCCAGGGCTCAAATGGTGGAAGTTGAAAAAGGCAAACTGCAAGGTTGAGTTTACGGAGAAGGTGAGACAGGCACTGGGTAGTAGTAAAGAATTGCCAGTTGGGAAACTACAGCAGATGTAGTAAGGGTGACAGAAAGAAGGGTGCTTGATGTGACATCTGGACAGAGGAAGGAAGAAATGGAAACCTGGTGGTGGAATGGGGAAGTACAGGAGAGTATGTAGAAGAAGAGGATGGCAAGGACTACAAGGAGATAAGGCGCAAGGTGAAGAGAGAGGTGGTGAAGGCTAAAGAAAAGTTATATGATGAGTTGTATGAGAGGTAGGACACTAAGGAGGGAGAAAATGAACTGTATCGATTGGCCAGACAGAGGGACCGAGCTGGGAAAGATGTGCAGCAGGTTAGGGTAATAATGGATAAAGATGGAAACGTACTCACAAGGTGAGGAGAGTGTGTTGAGCAGATGGAAACAGTACTTTGAGAGGCTGATGAATGAACAGAACGAGAGAGAGAAGAGATTGGATGATGTGGAGATAGTGAATCAGGAAGTACAACGGATTAGCAAGGAGGAAGTAAGGGCAGCTATGAAGAGGATTAAGAATGGAAAAGCCGTTGGTCCAGATAACATACCTGTGGAAGCATGGAGGTGTTTAGGAGAGGTGGCAGTGGAGTTTTTAACCAGATTGTTTAATGGAATTTTGGAAAGTGAGAGGATGCCTGAGGAGTGGAGAAGATGTGTACTGGTGCCGATTTTTAAGAATAAGGGGGTTGTGCAGGACTGTAGTAACTACAGGGGGATAAAATTGATGAGCCACAGCATGAAGTTATGGGAAAGAGTAGTGGAAGCTAGGTTAAGAAGTGAGGTGATGATTAGTGAGCAGCAATATGGTTTCATGCCAAGAAAGAGCACCAAAGATTTGATGTTTGCTCTGAGGGTGTTGATGGAGAAGTATAGAGAAGGCCAGAAGGAGTTGCATTGCATCTTTGTGGACCTGGAGAAAGCATATGACAGGGTGCCTCAAGAGGAGTTGTGGTATTGCATGAGGAAGTTGGGAGTGGCAGAGAAGTATGTAAGAGTTGTACAGGATATGTACGAGGATACATGTGACCGTGGTAAGGTCTGCAGCAGAAGTGATGGATGCATTTAAGGTGGAGGTGGGATTACATCAGGGATTGGCTCTGAGCCCTTTCTTATTTGCAATGGTGTTGGACAGGTTGACAGACGAGATTAGACAGGAGTCCCCGTGGCCTATGATGTTTGCTGATGACATTGTGATCTGTAGCGATAGTAGGGAGCAGGTTGAGGAGACCCTGGAGAGTTGGAGATATGCACTAGAGAGGAGAGGAATGAAGGTCAGTAGGAACAAGACAGAATACATGTGTGTAAATTAGAGGGAGGTCAGTGGAATGGTGCAGATGTAGGGAGTAGAGTTGGCGAAGGTGGATGAGTTTAAATACTTGGGATCAACAGTACAGAGTAATGAGGATTGTGGAAGAAAGGGGAAAAAGAGAGTGCAGGCAGGATGGAATAGGTGGAGAAGAGTGTCAGGAGTGATTTGTGACAGACGGATATCAGCAAGAGTGAAAGGGAAGGTCTGAGACCAGCTATGTTATATGGGTTGGAGACGGTGGCACTGACCAGAAAGCAGGAGACAGAGCTGGAGGTAGCAGAATTAAAGATGCTAAGAGTTGCATTTGGTGTGATGATGATGGATAGGATTAGAAATAAGTACATTAGAGTGTAACGGTTGTCACATTTTTTTTTGTGTGTGCTTTTAACTGTTGCTGCTGCTTGCTTCCCTTTAGAGATTATGTCCAAAGGAATATCTGACTGTGGGATATCTCTTTAAGGGGAGTAGGGGTCCAAACAACGCCTGGGGGTCCTTGCCAAAATGTACTTTGGTGTGACGTAAGAGGAAGAACCCTTTTTAAAAGGCAAGAAGGCATGTATTTTAGAAAAAGAGGAGTGAGAAGAAAGTATTGTTTAAAGAAGTATCTGGGAAGGTGAATTGGTAAAAGAAGTTATTGGTAAAGCACGTAAGGCTCCGTAATAATAACGGTTGGACACAATGAAAAGGAGTGCTTGCTAATTGGAGAGGATCTTCAGAGCGCACGGCTTTACGTTGCATTTGTGATGCGGGCGGCGGCCATGGAAGGACGCTAACGCAGAGACACCCGGGTGAGACGGATTTCAGCTTTTAACAAAGAATCGTTGCCAGGCCGGTGAGATTGCTTCTTTTACCTATTAATACAGTATACGAGTCAGCGGAGCGTATCTGACTGGATTGCTGGATTTATCACAGACTTCCCAGGCCGTGTGGCTAGAGACTTTAAACAAAGTTAATATAAAAGGGACTGGGGAACGTGTGGGGATTGTGTGTGCGTGTGTCTAATTTATATTTGTATATATGTGTGTATATATATATATATATATATATATATATATATATATATATATATATATATATATATATGTATATATATGTGTGTGTGTGTGTGTGTGTATTTAGACGAGTATGTACTGTGAATATATTGGTGTTGTCGATAAATAGGTTATGTTTCCGTTTCTTTTCCTGGCTTTCTTTCTTTCTTTCTTTCTTTCTTTCTTTCTTTCTTTCTTTCTTTCTTTCTTTCTTTCTTTCTGTATATTATAGAAGGGAAAAGGGGGTGGCATATTAATTAGTGTTTAGATTGATAAGGATTGATTAAAGAGTGTTTTATGGTTTGTTTGATTTATAATATATATTCTTTTTGTTTGGTTAAATAATTGTTGGGGTGATTATTTCTTTTTTTTGTATAAATTCATAAAAGACAACTCCATCTGGGGACATCAAATTGGGGCTAAGGTTCTGTCGGGTTTCGTGCATAATAGAATTAATTTTCCTAAGAGTAGGAGTTTTTTGTGTGTTCCGGGCTCCTTATCCAACTTAAGAGGAACTCGCTACATAAGTGGTGGCCCGTACGGGGACCGATTTCAAACCTGGGGTTTAATTTACTTAATTTCCTTTTTTTTGTGGATTATATACTTTGTTAGTTACCCTGGTATGGCTACTGAGGCTTTAGAGCAGGGGCTTGATGGTGATGGAGGACTGCAGGCCGAAGAATCCATGGTCTTGGGCCCACACGTCACTGTCAGGGCCTGTGACAGGGTTAGAGAAGTCACGGGCATGCTGCAACGTTTGTATGTGGATGACACCCTGGGAACCAACAGATCAGACACCAGTGTTCCATCTCCGGTGACAGAGCTATTCGATAGGGTCCAGAGAATTGAAGGAAGGTTGGATCAGATGGTGGACACCCTGATGGCACGAGAGGAATCTCTTCGAGAGTATATGGATGCTACTTTTTCTCATCTTGAAGAGTCTATGGACTCCCGGGCAGAGGATATTCTTAAAGAAATTGTGGCCTGTTTTGAACGGAGAGATAAGAAGTGACAGTCAGAGTTTTAGGAAGTGGTTCGTCAGAGTATCCAAGGAGGGTGGCGTCCATTTAGCCATTCAACTCCATCGGGACAGTCCCTATTGAGACCAGCAGTGTTGCCTGTTCCATCGGCAGCGTTGCGCGTGGACTTTCCCAAGATCGGGGACGCATATACCACCGATGACATTTTACGATTTGTGGAGCAGGGGGACGCCTTTATGGAGGTGCACTCCATGACACCCAGTGAACTTATGGGGGTTTTGAATGCCTCTCTACAAGGAGCAGTCGGTTGTTGGTGGTAGGCTGCTAAGCAGACTATTGATGATTGGGCTTCATTCAAGAAAGCCTTTTTGGATGCCTGTCTCCCCTCTGATTACTATGAAGAATTGGAACGGAGATTACGGGAAATGGAGCAGCAGCCAGGGCAGGCCATTCGGGACTTTGCATGCGAGTTTCAGGCCTTATGTCTTAAGTGGAAACCAGACATAACCGACGAAGAAATCTTGCGTCGCTTATTGGGAGCGTGCAACTCGAGACTGGCTGGGACACTCAGGGGCATGGTTTCCTAACGGTGGATGATCTCGTCAAACTTGGATCAATGGTGGAACGAGACTGGGCTGCTAAAAGAGGGTTTAGGCCATCTAAAACAAAACCAGGTGAACCAACCAGCACAGATAGTAAATACCAAAAGAAGAAAGAACCAATAGAAGGCCGGCTAGCAACTGTGTTTGGCCAACCTTCCCTTCTGGCAGTTCCAGTTAAGCTGAGAGACTTATGGGGAGAAGCCATAGTGGATACGGGGAGCACGTTTACACTCATGCACCTTAGTATGTGGCAAAAGATCAAGACCTCAGATGATGAACTGACAGGGTCCACTTCGGTGGGGAACGTGTGGGGATTGTGTGTGCGTGTGTCTAATTCATATTTGTATATATGTGTGTGTATACATACCGTATATATATATATATATATATATATATATATATATATATATATGTGTGTGTGTGTATTTAGACGAGTATGTACTGTGAATATATTGGTGTTGTCGATAAATAGGTTATATTTCCGTTTCTTTTCCTGGCTTTCTTTCTTTCTTTCTGTATATTATAGAAGGGCAAAAGGGGGTGGCATATTAATTAGTGTTTAGATTGATAAGGATTGATTAAAGAGTGTTTTATGGTTTGTTTGATTTATAATATATATTCTTTTTGTTTGGTTAAATAATTGTTGGGGTGATTATTTCTTTTTTTTTTTGTATAAATTCATAAAAGACAACTCCATCTGGGGACATCAAATTGGGGCTAAGGTTCTGTCGGGTTTTGTACATAATAGAATTAATTTTCCTAAGAGTAGGAGTTTTTTGTGTGTTCCAGGCTCCTTATCCAACTTAAGAGGAACTCACTACAAGAGGGTCAGCTCAAGTTGGACGGTTGGGAGACAAAGTCAGAGAGGCAAGATTGTGTTGGTTTGGACATGTGCAGAGAAGAGATGCTTAGTATATTGGGAGAAGGATGCAAAGGATAGAGCTACCATGTAAGAGGAGAAGTGGAAGGCCTAAGAGAAGGTTTACGGATGTGGTGAGAGGGGACATACAGGTGATGGGTGTAACAAAACAAGATGCAGAGGACAGAAAGATATGGAAGAAGATGATCCGCTGTGGCGACCCCTAATGGGAGCAGCCAAAAGAAGAAGAAGAAGATTTCTAGTAGGATTGATACTGCAATTCGGTGTTCACTGGATGTTGAAACTGTTCTTTATACAGCTTCCAATTAATCCAAAATGTTGCTGCAACATTATTACAAGAACAATAAAATGCAAACTCGTAACTCCAGTTCTTAAATCCTTACACTGACTCCCAGTTAAGTATAGGGTATATTTCAAATTCCTCCATTTACCATGTAAAGCCTTATATGGCCAAGGTTCGGCTTACTTATCTGAACTTATCATGACTTACAAACCAGAACACACATTAAGATCTCAAGATGCTTATCATTTCAAGGATTAATAAAATAACAGTGGGATGTTGTGCTTTTAGTTACAGGGCCCCTAAACTGTGGAATGGTCTGCCTGCTAGTTTAAGAGATGCCCCTTCAGTCTCAGCTTTTAAATCCTGGCTGAAGACTCACTAATTCAGTTTAGCATATTCTGACTAAAGTTGCTGATTAACTGGACATACTGCATCTCTGTTGTTAGTCATTAACACTAAAACATAAGTAATATGATAGTTATAATTTGTTACTAACCCTTACCTGTTCTATTTCTCTTCTCGGTACTCAAATGTTGCACTTGGTGTCACTGCCTTACTGCCAAGTTGTTTTGCCTGCCTAAGGTAAAGTCAACTCTGATGGATGATCGCAGGAATCGTCAGGTAGAGGTATCCTTTCATCGCATTGGCTAGCCCAGTGCTGGCTCAGCTATGGAATGGCGAATTGTGGGAGGGAGCTTGATGGCCGAGGACTCCAGGACTCTGAACAAATCCAAATCATATTATGTAATATCATCTACTGTTGAATTTTGCTCTGTACTTGTAATATTTCTGTTGCACTATTATATTGTATTGAGGATTACTTGTGTTCTATTCTGAGTATTGTATTGTATTTACCCCCCTTTTTTTGACACCCACTGCACACCCAGCCTATCTGGAAAGGGGTCTCTCTTTGAATTGCCTTTCCCAAGGTTTCTTCCATATTCCCCTTACAAGGGTTTTTCGGGAGTTTTACCTTTGTCTTCGTAGCGAGTCAAGGCTGGCAACTGTCGAAAGCAAAGCCTGTTAAAGCCCATTGCAGCAATGTAATTTTGGGCTATAGAAGAATAAATTGCATTGTATTGTATGGGTATTGTTGCACTTGGGTCACAGAATTGCACAGAAACACACAGGAGATTATAGAGACAGGAACTTTATTCAAACACTTCAAACAAACATATGTCTCTTTCAGAAGTAAAACAGGTTCTGTGTTTAGAAAGAGGAGATAGTTCCGTCTCTCAATTAAAAGAATAAAAAATCATCTTCCTCTTCAAAGGGGCGCGCCTTGGGAGCAGGACCCCCAACAGGAGCAGAGGATATCTGGAGGAGAAGAGAGACAAGGTAATGAAACAACAGGACAGGTGCTGTACAGGCTTTTAAATGTACAAAGTGCTGTGCAAGAAGCAGCTCACGCAACACAGCAGCAGCAACAAGCCAGCAGCTAATGGAGCAAAGAGGAGGTAAAAAAAAACTGTATTTGTTTCCATTGTATCAGCGTTTAAGAGGGGGTTTCGGAGGAGCAACTGCATCTTCTAGGGATGTATTCAGCCCCCCTCTTCACGGTATCTTATCAAAAGTCTTTGGAAAATCAAGAAAAATAATATAAAGAAAACCCTGTTTAATATATGACTATGAAATGAAATGAAATGAAAAAGATAACTTCTGGTCTTCACTGAGCATGGATGTCTGAAGTGGAACTCCATTAGCAGCAGTGTTAGTTTTTCTCATTTTTTATCATCCTGTGGTATCCTGCATTTTCTCAACCCGAGGCGGTTCAATTACAGTATATGCAAGCATATATAAATATGAGCGGCAGAAAAAAGGCTCAGAAAGAAACGAAAAAGACAGCTAAAGCTTCATCCAAGCCTAGACAGGCATCAAGTTCAAGGTCAAAGTATGGCCTGCCAGAGACTGACTTTCCTGACGCTGCTGCATCGTTTTCAGCCAAGAGCGAAAGTGGGAGCAAATGTGCAAGCGAGTTGGGCCAGGAGAACTTGTCGATTCCAGAATATTTACTGAAACTGAAAATAGCCTTACCTTCCATGTCAACTATTCCTCACGAGCTGGCAACATCAAGTCCAACTGGGCTTGCCACTTCAACCGCAGAGCACGGAAAAGACCAAAACGATCTGTCTGAGCTGAAGGTAATGATCACCGCTCTCTCTGGCATAAAAGGGCTCAAGAATAATATAAAGAAGGATATGCAATAAATGATATAAGGAAAGAAATAAAGGTCATACACAAGACAAACAAGAAGTTGTTTCAGAATATTAAAGACAAGGAAAAATGTTTAAGTAATTACTTTGAGGCAACCTTTAAAGGTATACTAGAAAATATTGAGGGGAAAAATACAGAAAAATGTGTCTAAGTTTGACAATAAACTTAGAGCACTTGGTGCTCAATTGGAAGATGTTAAGCAAACATTCACCACTCATACTGAAATAGCTGAACAACTGGCATCTACCGGTGTTGGAAAAACAATGGCTGCAAACTCCGAATGCAACGTACTCTGAGACAGACTAGCTGCACTGGAAGATGGATGCAGAAGTAATAATATTACAATCGAAGGTATCCCTGAGAATCGTGAAAATCCAAACCCAGTGAAATTCGTAGCTGAACTATCCTCTGAAATAATTGGAGGACATCAAATCAAACACCGAGATAGCAGCAGCGTACAGCATACATGGAGTGAATACCTTAAAATCTAGGACTCTCATCATGCGTTTTGAAAAATGACAATAATGTTACTTCTCAGACAGAAACAAGAGATTTATATTTGAAAATAACCACATTCATATTTTCACTGATTTCTCAACCTCAACAGCTGTTAAACATGCCGCATTTTACAACATTAAACAGCACTTACGGAAAGCTGAGATCAGATGCAGCCTCTTGTATCCTGACAAACTGAAAGTGGACAATCAAGGCAAGCTCCGGAGAAAGCATAAAAAGAGCTTAGTAAACTGATCCCGACACTTTTTTGAAGTACGATCATGAGTTGCATCCGGTCCTGGCATTGCAAAGAAGATCTTACCAGCTGTTTGATCTGCTTGCAATGATATTGGTACCATAATTATATACTCTATTTCCTTCTCGGCCACTTATTATTTATATTTCAATTACAATTATATGTGTATATGTATATTTGTAATTTATTTTCTTTAGAAGACTGTTTAATATCATACCCTTGGTTTATTGTATTAGGGCTTGCTATGTTTTTACTGGGCTACTGTTTAACATCATTCCTTGGGCTTACTCTCTCAAGACTGTTTAAGATTATATTTTATAATTATATTATTTGGACTGTATTGTCATATCTCTTATTTAATGCTTATACACCACTGATGGGGGTCTTGTTTTGTTTTGGATGTGCTCCGTCTCTAGGTATGCCAGAGGACTGGGACTTTGTGAAGTGTGGTCTATCCTCACATGGGGAGGCAAAATGAGGGGGGGGGGGGTTGGGGGGGGGGGGGGGCGTGGGGGGACTATGGGGGGAGAGAAAGAGAGCGAGCAATTTCTAATCTATTCTTTTAATCCTTATAATTATAAGTCTCAAAGTAACAATAGGATTTATGTCAATAACTCCTGGAAAAATTGAAAAATAAGGTCAAAGGCATCTTATCTAATTTATTATTATTATTATTATCTTAAAGTAAGACTACAAAATGACAACAAAAGTTCAGAAGCAATGTCTGCTGGAATGTTAAAGGTCTCAAACACGAATTAAAGAGAAAGTATTTTCTCGCCTAATAGGTCTAAACGCTAAAATAGTATTTTTACAGGAGACCCACTTATTAAGCAAGGATCAGTTTCAGCTGCACAGTGACTGGACTGGACAAACATTCCATTCCAGCTTTACAAAGAAAACTAGAGGTGTGGACATTTTTATATATAGAACAATCTCATTTGTAGTATCAGATGTAGTATCTGATCCAGAAGGGAGATATGTGATCATTACGGATAATTTATTTAACTGTAAAGTGATTTTGATAAATATTTATGCACCCAATGTGGATGATAGGGACTTCATCCACAAAACATATTTGCATCCATTCCCAATGTGAACACTCATAAAATTATAATGGCTGGGGACTTTAATTGTGTTTTAAATTCGAACCTAGATAGGTATCCTGCCACTGGGGCGATGACGTATAACACTGCAAAAACAATTACAGTCTGTAACTGATCACAACTTATCAGACCCCTGGATATTTCTAAATCCAAACTCAAGAGTATATTCCTTTTACTCAGCAGTGCATCACTGCTACTCAAGAATTGATTATTTCTTTATAGATAACAGATAACAATTTTTTTCGTACGATTAAATCTTGTAAGTATGATGCTATTGTTATCTCTGACCATGCCCCTTTGATCATGGAGCTAAAATCATTATGCTCCACATACTCATGTCGCAGCTGGCATCTTAACCCACTTTAATTAGCAAACGAGAACAGTACAGAATTTATATCCAAGCAAATCGATTAATTTTAGAGACTAATACATCCACAGAGGTCTCTGCAAGAATACCCTGGGAAACTCTGAAGGCTTTCTTAAGAGGACAGATTAATTCATATCTTTTCTACAAAAATAAATTGGAAACCAAGACGGTATCAGAGCTAATGAATGAAATTACCAGAATAGATCAAGAACATGCCAGGTGTCCAAATGAGACAAAGACAGGCTCTGCAAGCAGAACTCAACCTCTTGACAACTAAAGAAACAGAACAACTCATTTTTAAATCAAGACATCATTACTATGAACAGAAAGAGAATGCTAATAAGATCTTAGCTCAACAAATCCACAAGCAGGAAGCTCGTAATGTAATCCCAGCAGTTACCAACACAGGCGGAGACAAAATCATTGACCATAAAAATATAATGCACACATTTAGTGACTACTGTGCTTAATATCTACTGAACTGTCTCTTCTTCTGGTAAGCTAGAATATATTGTCTGTTGTTAAATTAGAATCTGCTACTGTGTTGTTTCTGACTATTGCTGTGGTACTAGACAAGGATGCCCCTTATCACCACTGCTTTTTGCAATCGCCATTGAGCCTCTGACAGTTCACTGTCAAAATGCTTATGAGATAAAGGGGATTATCAGAGAAGGACTTGAACAGAAAATTTCACTATATGCAGATGATATGGTACTATATAAATCAGATCCACAAAGTACTGTGCCTGCAGTTCTAACAGCACTAAGAGAATTTCAAAAGATTTCTGGTCTCAGAATTAATTTGAATAAAAGTGTGCTCTTTCCAGTGAACTCTCAAGCACACAGTATTAGATTGGATACCTTCCCTTTTATCATCACAGATCAGTTTAAATACCTAGGGGTAAACATCTCAAGTAAACATAAAGCTCAATATCAACAACATTTTGCGGTCTGCATGGAAAAAATTAAGCAAGACTTGCGTAGTTAGTCAAACCTTCATCTCACTTTAGCTGGAAGAATTAACACTGTCAAAGTGAGTATCCTTCCTAAGCTTCTGTTTCTTTTTCAAAACATTCCAATATAAATCAATAAATAATTTTTAAGAAGATAGATTCAATCATAACCTCATTTATTTGAAATTCAAAACATTCACGTATCCAAAGGGTGACCTTACAAAGACCTTAGGCCAAAGGTGATATACAATACAATACAATACAATACAGTTTATTTTTGCATAGCCCAAAATCACACAGGAAGTGCCGCAATGGGCTTTAACAGGCCCTGCCTCTTGACAGCCCCCCAGCCTTGACTCTCTAAGAAGACAAGGAAAAACTCCCAAAAAAAATCCTAGTAGGGAAAAATGGAAGAAACCTTGGGAAAGGCAGTTCAAAGAGAGACCCCTTTCCAGGTAGATTGGGCGTGCAGTGGGTGTCAAAGAAGGGGGTCAATACAATACAATACAGTACAGTACACAGAACAATTTCTCAATATAGTAAAAAATAAAAAAAATATATATATATATAAATTTTAGAAGTACAGAGTAGAATTTAACAGTAGATGATATATCCCATAATTAGATTTGTATTTGTATAGAGTCCTGGAGACCTCATCCTTCAAGTTGCCTCCCCCATTTGGCCATTCCACAGCTGAGACAGTGCTGGGCCAGCCAATCCGATGAAAGGACCCCTCTCTCCCACGATTCCTGCGATCCTCCATCTGGGATGACTTTTCCTTAGGCAGGCAAAACAACTTGGCAGGTGGGCCATGGCACCAAGTGCCACATTTGAGTACCGAGAAGAAAAACAGAGTAAGTGAGGGTTAGTATACAATTATAACTGTCATGTTACTTATGTTTAAGTGCTAATGACTAACAACAGAGATGCAGTCTGTACAGTTAATCAGCAGCTCTAGTCAGGATATGCTAAACTGAAGTAGTGAGTCTTCAGCCGGGATTTAAAAGCTGTGACCGAAGGGGCATCTCTTATAGTAGCAGGCAGACCATTCCACAGTTTAGGGGCCCTGTAACTAAAAGCTCGACCCCCCACTGTTATTTTATTAATCCTTGGAATCATAAGCAGACTGGCATCTTGAGATCTTAATGTGCGCTCTGGTTTGTAAGTCATGATAAGTTCAGACAAGTAAGCCGGACCTCGACCATTTAATGATTTATATGTTAAAAGAAGGATTTTGAAATCTGCCCTACACTTAACCGGGAGCCAGTGTAAGGATTTAAGAACTGGAGTTATGTGTTCATATTTTCTTGTTCTTGTAATAATTCTCGCAGCCGCATTTTGGATTAACTGGAGGCTGTATAAAGAAACAGTTTGAACATCCAGTGAACACCGCATTGCAGTAGTCAATCTACTAGAGATAAATGCATGAATTAGTTTCTCAGTATCCTGTTTATTTAAAAAGCGCCTTAATTTCCTAACATTTTTAAGATGAAGAAACATGTTTTGGACAACTTTGTAATATGCGCTTTAAATGACATGCTAGAGTCAAAGATAACTCCTAGATTGCGGGCTGATTCAGTAAAATTGACTGGGATTCCCATTGAGTTAAATGATGACAAAATATTATTGTGATCAGCATCATTCCCTCCAACAATTAACATCTCTGTTTTATCTGTATTTAAAGACAAGTAGTTCTTATTCATCCACTCCTTTAATTCACTAACACAACTAATTAAAGACAACATTGGAGAAACTTCATTTGATTTAAATGAAAGGTATAACTGGGTGTCATCTGCATACGAGTGAAAATTAACATTATGTTTCCTAATGATAGATCCCAATGGAAGCATGTACAGTGAAAACAGTAAAGGTCCCAGTACTGAGCCCTGCGGGACACCATATTGAACTTCTGTGTATAATGATGGAGTACTGTCAGCACATTTCTGTACATATTGGAATCGATTTGATAAGTAAGAACTAAACCAAGCGAGCACGGTGCCTGTAAGCCCAACATCATTTTCTAGCCTGTGCAGTAAAATAGAATGGTCGATGGTGTCAAATGCTGCACTTAAGTCCAACAACATAATTACAGTTGAGTTTCCTTCATCAGAGGATATCAGAATGTCATTTACAACCCGTGTTAGTGCCATTTCTGTACTATGACCAGTGCGAAAACCAGACTGGAATTTCTCAAATAAATTGTAATGCATAAGGTGTGTCTGAAGCTGACTGGCGACTACTTTTTCTAGTATTTTAGAGAGAAACGGTAAATTTGAAATAGGCCTATAATTATTTAGTTTATGTGGGTCAAGGTCTGACTTTTTAAGTAATGGTTTAATGACTGACACTTTTAGTGCATCTGGTACTGTGCCATGCAATAATGAACTATTGATAATGTTTAGGATAGGCGCTGCAAGAACATCCATTGCACTTTTTACTAGTTTTGTTGGCACTGGATCTAGGGAACAAGTAGTGGGCTTCATTTTAGAAATTAAACTTAAGACTTCCTGCTCAGTTACAGGATTAAAATTACTAAAGTGCAATGTGAGACAGGGTCTGCTAAGCTAGTATTTGGTTTGTACTGTGATGCAGAGATCTGGGATCTTATATTTTTAATTTTCTCATTGAAGAAGTTCATAAAGTCTGTACTGCTAATATCTGTTGGTATTTTGCACTGTTGATCTGAATTTCCATTTGTTAATTTAGCCACTGTTCTAAACAGTACCCGAGGATTTTTATTATTGCTATCTATTAATGTAGAATAATATTCTGACCGAGCTTTAAAGAGGGCTTTTTTATATTTATTAACACTCTCTGTCCATGCAATTTGAAAGACCTGTAGCTTTGTTGTTCTCCATCTGCGTTCCAGTTTTCGACACTCTAATTTAAGAGCTCGAGTGTTTTCATTAAACCAGGGAGAGTTTCTATGTGCTTTGATCACTTTTGTTTTAAGGGGAGCCACTGTGTCCAGAGCATCTTTCAAGGTCACATTATAATGTGATGTTAGCTCATCTAAATTGTTTTCTGTGTTTACATTTGATGTTAACTGATCTAAATGGTTTTCCACAATTACACTCGATTTACTCAAAGTATCCATAAATTTTGAAGCAGAATTACAATCTAGATGCCGCACTGTCTTTGTTTTAATCTGGGAGTGTGTTCGCAAGGGCAGGACCAAATCAAATGTAATTAAGTAGTGATCAGAAATAACTTCATTTAATGGAGTAATAATTAAATTTTGAATTTCAACTTTGTAAGTTATAATTAAATCTAATGTGTGGTTATGATTATGAGTTGGACCTTTGACATTCTGACAAAATCCTACTGAATTTAACAAATAAGTAAAACAATTGCTAAAAGTGTCAGTTTCCACATCAATGTGTACATTAAAATCTCCCATCAGTACTACGTGATCATAATATATAGCCAAGTCAGATAAAAGGTTGCTAAATTCAGACATGAACAATGAGTACGGCCCTGGTGGTCTATAGACTAGCACTATAATTGTGTTGGAATCTGTTTTAATATTTAAAATGAATGCTTCAAAGGATGTAAAGTTGCCTAAATTTTTAGAAGTGATTTGCATTTTGTTACAATGAATTATTCCAAGGCCCCCTCCTCGACCTGAATCTCTAGACTTATGAAGGAACGAGTAGCCATCTGGTGACGCCTCAGCTAGGGGTACAGTGTCACATTTACTAAGCCAGGTTTCGGTGAGAAGACACAGATCAGATTTTGTACTTAATATAATATCATTTACCAAAACAGCTTTAGTGCCAAGAGAGCGAATGTTCAATAAGCAGCATTTAAAACTGTATGCTTCTTTCTGAATTGGTGATATACTTTTTGTTTTAATTTGTAGTAAATTTCTATTACAGATGCCCCTGGTGGAGGGTCTGGTTTTATCCCTTGGTCTAATTATACACCTTATTTTTTGGTTATCAATTAATTTAAGGTTTGTATCAAGACTAAATTTACTGGATGCCCCAAGACAAGGATTATGGGTAACAGCTTCAGGAAAGTAACAGGTGGGATAAACAACAGCCTGTGATTTAAGATCACATGACTGCGGCCTGGATGGTGCTCTAATCAGTCAACCAGGCAGTTTTGCTGCCATATTTTGGGATAATACATAAGATCCCCTCCAGTTAGGATGAAGACCATCTCTTCTGAAAAATCCAGGCCTTTCCCAAAAATCATCCCAATTGTTCACAAACGCTATGCTTTTGTTTGCACACCAGGTTTCTAGCCAGCAGTGAAGGGAATGCAATCTGCTATAAATCACATCCCCTCTATATAATCTTGGTAAGGGGCCAGATATAACTAAATTCCGACATTTTCTTTTAGCTTTGATGCAAAGAGAGATGAAGTTCCTCTTTAATACCTCAGATTGCTGTGAATAAATATCATTAGTGCCGACATGCAGCAATAAGGTAGATACTTCATCGTCGGCGACACGGTCCAATGCGGCCTCTATGCCAGAAATCTTGGCCCCTGCGAGGCACTTAACATGAACTGCTGGTTTAACATAGTTTGGAATTCTAACATTCCGCACTATGGAATCGCCAATTATGAGCACTTTCTTATTCTCAGTTTCCACAGGCGCGCTGCGGAGTGCTGAGAATCTGTTCTGGGTCCGAATTGGTGACCTGGGTGCCGGGGGACTACATTTTGGATTCTTAGACCCCCGTCTTACTGTTACCCACTCGCGCTGTGGCTGAATTGGTGCTGCTGACTTTGGCCGTGCACTGACTACAGTGGGGCCAGGAGAGACTGAAGCCGAATCAGAAGTAGCTGAATTGTCTAAACAAACCGAGTCGATCCAATTTTCGGTTTGCCTAATCGCTATCAGATTCCTAACGTGGTCCTCCAATTCGCGTATTTTCCCGACCAACTCTAAATTAACTAAACACTTTTGGCAGGTGAAGCTGTCTACAATGTCGGCCGGAAAACCTGAACTGTACATGCTGCAGGACACACAACATATAAACGTGCCCTCAACGGGCAGAGCGCAGATGGAACTTACGTTTAGTGGTGATGTCATCTTCTCCGTTTTCTGTAGTTTATTTAAGTGCTTTCTGCTTCAGAGACCGTCGGCTTCAAGTTTCTCACTGCCGGTTATTTCTTCTGGTCAGCTGCCGGCTTTACTTCCGATGAACTTGCTCGGGTGTTTGCGAAGGGTTACGTGCCTGTGGGAGACGCCGCTGCTCGGTGCTTCCGCCTGTGTGAGAGAGAGAGAGAGAGAGAGAATGAGAGCCACCAAATGACTTAGCTGCCAACAAGAGTGGTTGTAACTAAGCTCTACCTAACTTTTAATTTTATTACTGGGCGGCAAATAAAAATGCAAGTCATCGCCAATTAACAACTCAATTGTGCTTCATTCACTCAGAATATGGAACCAATGTAGTTTGCAGTTCAAGATAGAGAAGCTTTTATCTGTGGCACCTCTGCACGATAACCACCTTTTTCCACCTTCTCAAACGTACGAAGTTTTTAGTGTCTGGAAAACATTCAGGATTAAATCACTTAGAGATCTGTACATATACAACATCTTCACATCCTACAAACAATTACACTCCAAGTTTAACTTTCCAGCAACACATTTCTTTCACTACCTCCAAATTAGAAACTTTGCTAAAAACAACCTGCCCGATTTTCCTTATCTCCCAACTACCTCTATTCCGGAAAAAATATTGATCAGTCTTGAGGACTCAGACAGCATTTGTGTAATATATAAAACATTTTAAAATTCTTCCCTTTTAAAGATCCCACAGTACAGTGGGAAGAGGATCTCTCACTCAACATTTCAGAAAAGGAGTGGAAGGTAGCAAATGCACCGAATTCACTCACGCTCTGTATGCGTAAAGAATACAATTATTCAACTTAAAATTACATATCGAGTACATCTGTCTCGTTTAATATTGTCCAAAATGTTTCCAGGGCAAGATCCAACCTGCAAACTTTGCAATCGAGCTTCAGCGTCATTGGGTCATATGTTTTGGGCATGAACGAATTTAACATCATTTTGGACTAACATCTTTAAATGCCTTTCAGACAGCCTTGGTGTCATATCTCTTCTAATCCACTAACAGCTGTGTTTGGTGTACTTCTAGAAGGGCTTAAAGTGGAGAAGGACAAACAAACTGCAATTGCCTTTACTTCACTATTGGCACATAGACTAATCTTGCTCACGTAGAGGAATCCTAACTCACCTCTTTTAAGTCAGTGATTAAATGATGTTATATATTATCTGAAACTGGAAAAAATCAAATTCTCACTTAGAGGATCTGTACAAAACATTTTAGAATAAGCATTTAAATTGAGGAAACAGATTCTCTCTTATTTTTCCTACTATTTAAGTTTTACTCTGTTGGCCTACCTCTCTTTCTCATGGGTGGGGGTTGATTTGTTTTGAACCTAGTTTTGTAAAACTTGACTTGCTTGTATAGAATGTTATTTGATTTTAATAAATTCAATATAATGTTTAAAAAAAGAAGAAGAACAGTCACACTAGAACATTACTTATAGTTTTTGTTTTTCTTCAGCTTTTTCTGATAATGTGATTTCATTTGACTAGGTGATATCTGCAATCACCATCTCACAATAGCATTCAGTAACTGCAAACTAGTAATAGACACTAGTAATAGTGTCTAGTACCAAAGTTTAACTTATTGTTATATCTAACTACAGTAATCCCTCCTCCATCGCGGGGGTTGCGTTCCAGAGCCACCATCATATGTTTATATGATTATTTTTATATTGTCATGCTTGGGTCACAGATTTGCGCAGAAACACAGGAGGTTGTAGAGAGACAGGAACATTATTCAAACACTGCAAACAAACATTTGTCTCTTTTTCAAAAGTTTAAACTGTGCTCCATGACAAGACAGAGATGACAGTTCCGTCTCACAATTAAAAGAATGCAAACATATCTTCCTCTTCAAAGGAGTGCGCGTCAGGAGCAGAGCATGTCAGAGAGATAGAGAAAAGCAAACAAATCAATAGGGCTGTTTGGCTTTTAAGTATGCGAAGCACCGCGGCACAAAGCTGTTGAAGGCGGCAGCTCACACTCCCTCTGTCAGGAGCAGAGAAAGAGAGAGACAGAGAAAAACAAACAAGCAAAAATCAATGCAGAGTAAAGTCAAGTGCAAGGCAATGTGGTGTGCATAATAGAAAATCAGTAAGTCACCATGATTTATGCTTAAATTTTTATGCTGATATACTGTATGCTGTAGTCTTATTCCTTTGCAAGTTTAGTAGCATAGTGAAACTCCCATTTATTGGGAATGGTAAAATGGTAAATCTGTCTGTTTCAATCGCATTATGTGTTTATGAGCCTCTGTTCAACCGACATGTGCTGCATGGTTTGCTATTTTACACCAGCCACTTGCCATTGTTAATCAGACATTTCCACCTTTTTGTCGATACTGGTAGACATTACCTGCCGGGCAAAGGCACGGTTGCCAGACAAATGGAGGTCTAATCACTTTATAAAGAGATTCATTATTGTCACATGTAAAGAGTACAGAGGAATTGTTGAGCTTGCGTTAGTATTAACCACGAACGAGGCGCCAAGCAGAGTCAAATTAAATCATAAGTGCCAGGTTTGTAACAATATAGTTGATTTGGGCCCAGTCAATCCTGAACAACGTATGCTGAAAACTCATTGAGGGAGTTCCAAATGGTGAGTTATCTCAGTTGGGTTTGTACTGCTTATACTGTACATACATGTCTTGAATGACTTGGTGATGTTCTTTTCTGTTGTTTAGTGTGTTCTTATTATAGAGTATAGCATTCAATTAGTAGAACATTTGATTGATTTACTTTTATTCTATGTCTATAGAATCCTCTTTGGTGTTCAAAATGTTTAATGTATTTATGTTCTGGATGTTTGTGTGCTCTAGTTTGGCTTCTGAGTAAAAGGTTTATTACATTGATATTAGTTAATCTGCTGGAGTGTTGGATAATTCCTTATAGTGGCACTTATGTATTGTTACAAACCATATTTTCAGTCTAGTGCTTAACTTCTTACTGTGTCAATTGAAAAGTTCCATCCATCCATTCATTATCCAACCCGCTATATCCTAACAAAGGGGCACAGGGGTCTGCTGGAGCCAATGCCAGCCAACACAGGGCGCAAGGCAGGAACAAACCCCGGGCAGGGCACCAGCCCACCGCAGGGCCAATTGAAAAGTTAAAGTCAGTTAAAGCCCCTTCAGGTCCCGTGAGATGAAATTCATGGGACTTCCAGAAGGAGGTGTCATTCACAACAAGGAAGTACCATTAAACAGACCTTCCAACGATTGACTAAAACCTTTGAAAAACATTTCTGTTTATTATTTTCTTTAACCCAAAGTGGGGGCATGGCTATGTCAAGACTGCAATTATTTTTATTTTTGTATTTGCATTAAACAGGATGACCCAGTTGGCACCCCAAATCTTCCTGAGGTCTTCTGTCATTCCTGACACAGCCACAATTGATATTTTGTTTATCTATATAACCTTAGGTTTATGTTACTTAGCTGCGTAGAATAGCTAGAAATCTGTTTTGTGTTGGCACAATATAACTGCTAATTAGCAGGTTACTAAGTATGAATACACTATTCACACAAAATGAAAACCAACTTTTATTTGTATCTGGCTTTGATCCTAGGCAATGGTTTTTGTAGCTGAATAGTCCCCATCTCAGTCTTGAAGCCATTTTGGCATTCTTTTGTTATAGTGTACCGTGTTTCTGACTGTTATAATCTTAGCATTACTGTTACATTTTCTTACTATTTGACATACAACCATATATCTTGGACACTCTGTTGAACAGAGGAACAGAGCTGTCACCTGATCACCTCTTAGTAGTGAGTTGGATCAGATGACTTGGGAAGATTCCCAACAGACCTGACATGCCTAAACATATAGTGGGGGTGTGCTGGAAACTGACCATGATGCATTACTAAACTTACAGTATATATACTAGAGAGCATTAGTCAGAGAATATAAAATATATGATTCGAATAAGATAATAATAGACACATAAATAACAAAATAATATACACAAAAAGAAAACAAAAATATATTCAATAACAAGATTTATAAAATAGTATTTGAAAGATAACAAAAAGATTAAATATATGGAAAAGAAAAGAAATTTGAGGCTGGCATAAAAGAGTGAAACAATTAATTAGTTTGCAGATATACTCAAATTAACTTCTAAACAAATCTTAAGAATTTTACTAAAAAGATTTAGTTAAATATGAGGCAACATGGAAATATTAAAGAGTATTTCTTTTGCAAAAAGATAGTCAAATTTAATGTGTTAAACAAATGATGGTGTAATTAGAAGTATATATAATGCCTTTTACCTTTAACAAATACCTCATAAGTCACTAGTGACAGCTCCAGTGTGATGCCCAGTCAAAGGGAAGTTAAACACTACTTGTGCCAGTTACTTCTTAGTCATTTGTTTTTCAATCTGTGTGCTTTGCTGAACCTTAATACATTGATCTGAAGATTGTAATGAGTTACAGACTTCTGTTTTTATCTCATAAAGCTGTAGGCTTAGCAATGACATGTCTTAATACAAAACAGAACATCACTAAATCTCTTTTGCTCTCCAACTAAGCAAGTGATCCAAAAACTGAAACTATTAAATAATCTCAGAAGGCAATGTAAATGCAACTTTGCAAAAATGTAATCATCTTGAAACCAAAATCCATTGCCAAAACTGTGTTGGGGGTGTTTAAAGGAGTATTATAGGAGTGTGGTATGAGAAATGTAGGTGGAGCAACTCTTATAATAATTATGTGTCAACATCACCACGCAGTAGGATTAAGCAGGTTCAAATCTCCACCTGTCAGTTTAACACGTCCTCCTGTTCACTTCCAAAAATATTAAATGGAGGCATACCAGCACCTATTAAGGAAAATGTCAAAATGGAAATGATGTCAGACCAAATGATTTACTATTATAAAATCATATCCACTTTCCACAAACATATTCAAGCGTGAACCATTCCATATCTACAAAAGCTATCTGACATTTTAAGATTGCATGCTATATGTGGTCACTTGAACTGCAAGTAAGATTCTTACTTGTAGTGTTTTAACTGATGTCTAGCTTTTGCTGCCAGCCATCTGAAGATCATGCTAAAAGAGTACTCATTAAGAGGAATTTAAGATAAAAAGGCAGACATATAAAGGGGAGTATCTCAACTGATGTCTCATTAAAAACTTTTAAAAAATTGTCAGGAATTTTTCATTATTTTTTCCAGAAGGAAGAAAGGGGATGTTTGGAAACTATTTCTGTGCTGTAAACAGATATCTTTTTTGTTCAATTTTAGCATAATACAAATAATCTCTTTAATTATGTACATCACTCATTCATTTTCTGAACAGATTTATTCCAAAACAATCTCATGTCATGCTGGATCTACTCCTATCCTAGTATTCAATGGAGAAAAGATAAGAACATACTCTACACAGGTCAAGTTTATTGTCATGTATACATAGTATAATGAAATGTTTGTGTGGATCCTCAGAACAGGTGACAAAAATACAGTAGATAAGTAAAACATGCCACACACACACTATATACAGCCTAATCTAGCTGTATAAGTGTCAAATTCAGATTCTGGAGAGCCACAGTGGCTGCAGGTTTTAATTCCAGCCACTTTCTTAATTAGTAAATGATTACTGGTTCTAATGGAACATACTTCTCTTGCCTCTAATTGTTTCTTTTTTCCTTAGCTAGATGGAAAACAATAACAAGATAAAAAAATGTACCAGCAAATGATCCTTTTAACGCTCATGTGTGTATCATACAATATGAGTTTCAATACATTATTTGAGAAGAAAAAAGTGAAAGTATAAGAAATAATGATTATTTCACTCCTACAAAAACATTTGAATGAAAATTCTAATATCTGTATCTAATAGAGTACTAACAAGCCATAAAATTAAATCATGTGCTTCAGTTAGCTTCTAATAAACATATTGACTGCTGGACCATTTATTACCAGGATGCTGCAGTATAGACCTAAGCATTTATGATAAATAATAAGTGTAAAGAAACATATTAGAAAGCAACAGTCAAAAGTAACTCTATCAAAGATGTAAAGAAATTGTTAATTACTTTATTTTGACCAGCAACATCACTAAAATTCTCCATTTGAATGAAAGTCTTGGAAACATGGCACTTCGCAAACTGCAAACTTAGAAGAATATATGTCATAAATTTAATGTGTTTCTTTGCACTATCAACACTTGTTGAACACACCACATTTGGTAGTTGGTGACTGTTTGCACTTGGTGGGCGGCTAAATATCCATGTAGTATTGTCCTGACAGTTGTGATGAGTTAAACACCTTGTGTTGAAAAAAAAGCCTTCGTAGCAGTTATTCACATCAGTGCCAAAGCCTACAAGTCCCACATGATCCAATTGATTGTCACCATCTTGATCAGTGTCATTATCATCAAAACAAATCAGCTTTATACTTTTTTTCATGGAACCATAACTACAGACTGTCTATTTATAACACTTTTCTGCAAGTTGCTGCATCTAATTAATGATTAAAATGATGGCTATCCACTAGATGGAAGCACTATAGTAGATGATTGGGGAGTGGCAGCAAAGCTCACCAGCAAGCTGGCTGCATCAATAGTGGCTGTACACTGAGATATGAGTTATAATGTATGTCGTGCCTTCACAGGCCCAATGAGA
Source organism: Erpetoichthys calabaricus (assembly GCF_900747795.2). Lineage (NCBI taxonomy): Eukaryota > Metazoa > Chordata > Cladistia > Polypteriformes > Polypteridae > Erpetoichthys > Erpetoichthys calabaricus. The sequence continues at coordinate 113,485,490 of NC_041402.2, forward strand.
TACGACTTAACTTGTACCTTGCTGGTCAAAGTGAAAAGTAGCCATCTAATACACTCCAAAGCCCTGTTTCATCATATCATTGACCACGATCATGCTGAGAAATGGGGTATGCTGGTTTATGCAAATGAAGGCCATCTGCTGAACTGAAGTGAGCAAAGTTCAGTTAAACTCAAAGAACATGCATTAGGCAAGTGCTTGCCAGATAGTGTGTCTGTGAACATAGTCATTTTCTTAAAAATGATCCAATAAGAAAGGTATTTAAAATATATTATCCACCCACCATCCCACACCCCAATCTGCAAACTTGTGAAAAAGCTGATGTGGGGACTACAATTCCCATCAACCAGTTTGCTGCTCCAGTTGATGTCATTAGCACCCACAGAGTTATAAATAAGAGCATCAATAAAAGCAGCATGTCATCAAAGGTTGCAACTGCTGTTTTTTTTTTTATTCTTGTGTCTCGCTGGATTACAGTATTTATCTCAGAGCAGTGCTTCTTAGCTCTTAATTCCTTAGAACCCATTTTTACCTTTTTTAAGGTCCTTGATGACTCATAGATTGCATTTGAAGAGTGGGGTGGTTTCCCCCTTCCTGAATCAAGTGGAATTAAAAGAGTGGTGTGATGGGGGTCACCCTAATAAAACAGGTACAGTTAGAAATGGGTAAGAAATATTGCACATTGCTGTTAACTATGTTGGTGGACTTTGGTGGGATGTGTCATAGCAACTCAGTACCTGAAATGGTTTAGTTCCTCCGGGTGTGTTTCCAACCCAAAGACACCCACTCACAACTCACTGGGAGAAACCTGTTACCCAAAACTGTATAGTGACCAAGTGGTTGAGAATCACTTCCTTAGAGTACATCTTTTTTTCCTCATCTTAGAATTTGTTGCATTTACAAAAGACACTTTTTCCCTTGTTTATTTTTTTGAACCCTTTTGTGAGAAATGTGTTGCCAAAACCAACGCAAACAGTGTTAACAAACCCTGGGTCTTCCTTTCTTACACTCAACCCCCCAAAAAATCTTAGAAAACTCATAAACCCAAATAACTTTTTTTGAATAAGTTTAGCTATTGCAAACTTGCACTCGAAATGTTTTATATTCAAAAGCAAACTCAGATGTTTTGCTTATCATTATATATTATTGTTATATCTGGCAGTCTACAAAGCAAGACTTCATCAGCCGGACAGTGGTGGCATGATGTACTTGACCATACATGCACTTCATTTTAATGTGTGTGTAATGGGCTAGAATTCAGTATTCTAAAGAAAATGACATTTCGGTGTGTTGCTTAGTGTAATGGGCTATAAACCAGTGTTTTAAAGAAAAGGCAGAATTTCTGGAAAATTCTGCTACAGGTTATTGCTGATGGCCATCTACAGGACATAAATATTTACCTGTCTTGCTAAAGAGTCACATGCTTTGAATAAGTCAGACTGCTTTGATTTAGTATCTCATCTACACACAATGTGGGGATACAGAACTGTCTGCTTCCTTGGAAAATTAACGAGTTTTGGGGACATTGGTTTCTAATCAAGTACTCAAAGTAAATGTGTTTACACTATTTGTTATACAGAGTAAATTGGCTTGCACCATTGTTTTCATTGATTACCATGTTGATTTATGCAGAAATTGAAGCATATACAGTAATCCCTCCTCCATCACGGGGGTTGCGTTCCAGAGCCACCCGCGAAATAAGAAAATCCGCGAAGTAGAAACCATATGTTTATATGATTATTTTTATATTGTCATGCTTGGGTCACAGATTTGCGCAGAAACACAGGAGGTTGTAGAGAGACAGGAACGTTATTCAAACACTGCAAACAAACATTTCTCTTTTTCAAAAGTTTAAACTGTGCTCCATGACAAGACAGAGATGACAGTTCAGTCTCACAATTAAAAGAATACAAACATATCTTCCTCTTCAAAGGAGCAAACAAATCAATAGGGCTGTTTGCTTTTAAGTATGCGAAGCACCGCGGCACAAAGCTGTTGAAGGTGGCAGCTCACACCCCCTCCGTCAGGAGCAGAGAGAGAGAGAGAGAGAGAGAGACAGATAAAAAAATCAATACGTGCCCTTCGTGCTTTTAAGTATGCGAAGCACCGTGCAGCTTGTTGCTTCACGAAGCAGCTGCACAGAAGGTAGCCAACATGAAGATAATCTTTCAGCATTTTTAGATGAGCGTCCGTATCGTCTAGGTGTGCGAACAGCCCCCCTGCTCAATCCCCCTACATCAGGATCAGAAAAAGTCAGCGCAAGAGAGAGACAGAGAAAAGTAAGTAGGGTAGCTTCTCAGCCATCTGCCAATAGCGTCCCTTGTATGAAATCAACTGGGCAAACCAACTGAGGAAGCATGTACCAGAAATTAAAAGACCCATTGTCCGCAGAAATCCGCGAACCAGCAAAAAATCCGTGATATATATTTAAATATGCTTACATATAAAATCCGCGATAGAGTGAAGCCGCGAAAGGCGAAGCGCGATATAGCGAGGGATCACTGTATATATTTCTGGGAAAAGGAGAATAAAAAAAGAAGAGAACAGAGATGTATGGTCTAAGACTCAGTACTGCTGTCTGTTTCTTTTGTGGTTTACACCATATTGCTGTGGCTACACCCTGTAGCAACAGTGGCTTGTACCTGGCCCAGGTTCCCCTAGGCCTGAGGTTGGTAACAATTGGGGGCTTGTCCGGGATCAGCACCCTGACGTGGAGACAGTCATCAATACACCTGGGAATTCCTGTTGTGAAGCTTCAGGGAGGACTCCTTTCAGTGTACCATCCAGAGAGCCTAGCTTCAGGTACGGAAGGAAGATGGAAACATCTGGACCACACAAAATGCTGATCTGGGATATCTGTAAGAAATTAATATTGCTGGATTACAATCAACTCAGCATTCTGGCTGCAAGTATAGGAGATGAAGGAGGAGATGAAACTGTAGAACTCTCACAACTAGGTGAACAAGAACTTTATTATTTCCTTTTTGATTATGTTCAGAGTGAAAAGTTGAGAAATTTGGAGGACAAAGGCATATCACACCTACTTCACTTCCAGGATATGATTTCACAACTCCTAACCAGAAAGGATTTCAACCCTGCAAGGAGTAAGGATTGTACAGGTGTTATTACAACAGGACTGGATCAAGATACTCAATTGAGCCAAGCTCAACATCTTGGCACAAACCTGGAAAATAGGAGGAACTCTGGGGACTTGGAGAAAGGATGCTTTCCTTATATGACGTCAGATCAAGTGGTAAGACTCACTGATGTTACTGCTTTTCTGCCTCGTAGGGAGTTCAAAGTCCATGGTGGGCAAATCTATGATGGGGGTTCTGAAATTTCATACAGTAACCTTTGCAAACAAATAGATGTAGGGCTACATGAGGGATTTACTGAGTCTGAAATTGTTAAGTCTGTACTAAAAGTTGTTAAACCAGGCATCTTCAAAAATTTTGTAATGAATAGAGATGATCTCACATTAGAAGAACTCATACGATTTCTTAGGCTACACATTAAGGATAAAAGCAGCACATAACTGTTTCAGGAACTAAACAATACAAAGCAACAAGATAGGGAAACACCCGAACAATTTGTATATAGAATAATGGATCTTCGACAGCGTGTGCTGCTGGCATCAGAGCAGCATGGAGCTGAATTCAACTATGATAAAAAATTGGTTCAGGGCATATATCCTTCATACCCTTTATCGAGGGTCAGACAAGACATAAAACCATTTCTTACTGACTTGAAGGTGACTGATGATATAATCCTAGAGAAGATCACTAAATATACCAGGAAGGAAGCAGAAAGAATAAAGCGTCTTCATATTCAGAGTAAACATACAGTAGGTCAGTCTCTGTAAATTCAGTAGAACCAAAGGGTAGTTCACAGGCTGGTCAGACTGAACTGAGCCAAGCAAATGATAGGATGCAAGTTGACAGTGCAGCAATCACGCAATTAACCACTCAAGTGTCCGAACTAGCAAAGAAATTTGACAAGATTGTGAACCAAAATGATAATGAAAATTTGAAAGCTGCCTGCGCACCTCAAGCTCATAATACAACCATTGAACAGCTGACAGCTCAAGTGTCTGCACTAGAAAAAAATTTTGAAAAGATCACAAAGCATAAGCCTACTGGTAACAGTACTCGGACAGCTGTCTGTGCACTTCCACAATTGAACACTCAGGTCTCAAGAGGTAATCCTAAAAGAAGATGTTGAGAATGTGCCCAGCAGGGAAAAGAATGGTGTACTCACTGTTTTTGCTGTGGTTTGATGGGATACAGAGCTGTTGGCTGTACTAAGAGGTGGGAATCGGGAAACTGGGGATGGCTACTGGAGGGGTACGACTAGTGACTGACAGAAGTAACAGGCCCCCCCAGAATGAGGCCCCCACACTGCAAAACACTTATCTACATCCCCCTAAAAGAAAATGTGCTGCCCAACTAATTGGGAGTCGCTGCATGGTTACGTGTGTAATTAATGGAATTCAAACAAAGATGCTGTTAGACACAGGAGCAAAGGGTTAGCATAGTGGGGAGAGAGTGGGTAAGGAAGACGTTGCCTGATCGTAAGATTCAGTCACTTGAGAGTTTATTAACAGGAAGTCCACTATGTATTACTGCAGCCAATGGCACTGAGATTTCATTTGATGGGTGGGTTGTGATTTCACTTCAGATACTGAGCCCCAGGCATGGGCAAATAGCCACTGATGTTCCTTTGTTAGTAAGTTAAAGTCATGTTAACTGTCCACTATTAGGCTTCAATGTTATAGAGGAACTGATCAGAGAGAACTGTAATCAGACCGACACCACCAGTCTTAGCTTTGCTGCTGAGTGAGGCATTAAATCTGAAAGGTGACACAGCTGATAATATTATCTCTGTGGATAATATTATACCTGTGGAAGCAGTATCATTAGGTATTACAGTAAGGATGGGGAAAAAGGGGCTTGTGATCCCAGCTGGTCAAATATGTCAAGTAAGATGTAAAATTAGGGCTTTGCCTAGAAGAGGCACAATGTCTTTTGAGCCACTAGCAGAGAATCATTGCCTAGAGGGCATTGAATTGCTCTCGGCCATTGTTGACAGTCCAACAGGTACTTCAAAACTAATTATCATACCCCTCCAAAATTACACCTTACATGGTATCCACCTTCCTAGTGGAACAATATTAGGCACTCTATAAGAAATTATTGATATCTGACAAGTCGTTCCCCCACCATCTGACCTAGTAATACTCAGCCAGCTAATTGATGGCCAAGTCAATGCTGCACACACAGAGTACAGTAAAGTTAAACAGGAAAGCAACAAATACAAGGTTACTGCTAGAGAGAAATGGAACCCACCAGTAGATTTGTCCCACTTAAAAGAGGAGTAACAAGAGGTAGTCAAGCGCATGTTATATGAAGAATCAGATGTATTTTCATGTGAAGATGGTGAAATTGTTTGCATTCCAGATTTTAAGCTAAAAATTCACTTGAAGGATGATACGCCTGTGCAGAAAAGGTACAATACTATTCCAAAGACCTTATACAAAGAGGTGAAAGAATACATCCAGAACCTTTTGGACCATGGTTGGATAACCACTTTGGCTTACTCTTCTCCAGTTGTCTGTGTCAGGAAAAAGGACTTAAGTTTACGTCTTTGTATGGACTTTAGAGAGCTAAACCGTAAAACTGTCCCTGACAGACACCCCCTGCCACGCATTCAAGACCTACTAGATAACCTTGGGGGCTACTCATGGTTTTCAATCCTGAATCAAGGAAGTGCATATCATCAAGGTTTCATGGATGAGGACTCAAGATCTGTCACTGCTTTCAGTACCCCATAGGGGCTATATGAGTGGGTACGCATTCCTTTTGGCTTGAGCAACGCTCCTGCAGTATTTCAAAGATGCATGGAAGGGGTACTGGAACAATTGAGAGATGAATGTTGCACCCCATATTTGGATGATGTACTTTGCTTTTCCAAAACATTTCATGACCATGTGGAAGACTTGAGACGGGTACTGTATCGAATGAGAGAGCATGGAATAAAATTATGACCAGAGAAATGTGAGTTATTCAGACAACAAATCTGGTACATAGGTCGTCTAGTGTCAGAAGAGGGGGTGCAGATTGACCCTAAGGATTTGGAAGCAGTCCGACAGTTAGTGGAAAAGGAACCCACAACAGTTGGAGAAGTCAGATCATTGCTGTGCTTCCTTAGTTATTACCGCTCCTTCATACAGGACTTTTCCAGGTTGGCAAAACCTTTGTTTGAAGTTTTAAACGGTACTATTGGAAATACTGGAAAATCCAGCTTGGTGATTACAGCAAGAGGGAGGATAAAATCCAATGTACAGCTACCTTCAAGGACACCAGTTCAATGGACTAATGAACATTGTACAGTCATTTCTAAATTTGTGGATATACTCACCAATCCACCCATACTGGCTTTTCCAAATTTTGAATTGCCCTTTGTTTTACACACTGATGCATCAAACAAAGGACTAGGAGCAGTACTTTACCAACAGCAGGATGGTAAACTACGTGTAATTGGGTACGGATCGAGAACACTCACCCCAGCTGAGAGAAATTACCATCTCCACTCTGGCAAGTTAGAATTTTTGGCCCTGAAGTGGGCAATCTGTGAAAAATTCAGAGACTATCTATATTATGCACCCACCTTCACTGTATATACTGACAATAACCCTCTGACATATGTTCTGAGTACAGCAAAATTGAATGCAGTGGGTCATTGCTGGGTTGGAGAATTAGCAGACTTTAACTTTGACATCAAATACCGCCCTGGGAAAGCAAATACAGATGCTGATACACTGTCCCGCTTCCCTGTGGACTTACAGGCCACTATCACTGAGTATAAGGAAACAATATCTCCAGAAGTCGTCTCAGCTGGGGGACAAAGCAGCTAAAGATAAAGAAGTGCCATGGGTGGCTGTTCTACAGTTCACCTCAATGGATGACGGTGTGTTGCCAGGAAGTGCTGATACAGTCACACCAAATGATATTAGGGTCGCACAGCAAGAAGATGCTACCATCAGTGAAGTGAATAACCTCAAAAGCAGAGGATGGGGTCCAAATAAGAACAAGGAACAAATGGGAATTAAAACAAAGAGATAGATACATGAATGGAACTAACTCACCATTTACAAAGGAGTACTGTACAGGCAAGTAGGAACAAGAAAGCAACTCGTTTGCCACATAAGCTGAAACGAGTTGTCCTTAAAAGCCTCCATGATGATATGGGACATATCGGATCTGATAAGGTGATTCTTCTGGCCAGAGAAAGATTTTATTGTCCTTACTTGCAGTGAGAGATTGAAGATTATGTAATTCGACAATGCACCTGCATCAAACAGAAGCATCCTAGTAACCCAGACAGAGCACCTAGGGGCACACTTACTACAAGCAAACCTTTTGAACTGCTCTCTGTGGACTTTCTGCATCTTGAGCCAAGTAAAGGAGGTTATGAATATGTTCTGGTTCTGATGGATCACTTCACTCACTTTGCACAAGCATCTGCCACCAAAAACAAATCTGGAAAAACCTCAGCTGAGAAGATTTTCCAAGACTTTATCCCCCGTTTTGGCTACCCTGCAAAGCTGCACCATGACCAGGGGCGTGAGTTTGAAAATAACATTTCAGAGGCTCCAACAACTATCTGGAATAGCTCACTCCCGCACCACACCCTATCATCCACAGGGGAATCCAGTAGAACGATTCAATTGAACTCTGCTTCAGATGCTCCGAACCTTGGAAGAAGAGAAAAAGTCAAAGTGGAAAGATTACCTATCACAAATTGTGTATTCATATAATTGTACAAGACGTGAATCAACTGGCTATTCACCATTTTTCCTCTTGTATGGCAGAGCTCCAAGATTACCTATCGATTTGTTGTTTAATCTTACAACTGACAATGAGGAAACAGACAGCCAGGACTTTGTGCAAAAATGGGCAACCAAGATGAAAGAAGCTTACCAGATTGCTGCAGATAACAGTCGGAAAGCATCGGCCAAGGGTAAGCAGTATTATGACCGTACAATGAGGGGCGCTATTCTTCAACCAGGTGACAGAGTCATAGTCAGAAACCTATCTGAGAGAGGAGGATCAGGAAAACTCCGTGACTACTGGGAAAAAGAGGTATGTCGTATTGTGGAGAGAATTAAAGACAGCCCAGTGTACAAGGTACAGCCAGAAGTTGGTAGCAGAACACCTCGGATACTACACCGCAACCTCCTGCTCCCTGTCAATGACTTACCTCTTGAAAAAGACACTAAATTGAACACAGTGAAAAGGAAAATGCAAAGACCAGCAAGAACAAATAGTGAGACACCAGACTCAGCGTCTGATCACTCCGATGAGGAAGCAGAAACCTCATATGGCCCCCATCGCTTGCCAAGCTTTCCTGCACATGTCAGATCTGAGGTCATAGAATCTGAGTCACACTCCAGGCTCAGAGCCAAGGCCCGAGAGGTCTACCCTGAACCACGAGAACCACGACAACCTGACAGAAATCCTTCGCAAGGAACATCAAGGGAACAAGGACTGGAAATGGAGACCAGTGTTGCTGAACCCCAGGTGGGAAATACTGATGAAGCAGTGGAACCCACAAATGGTTAAGAAGACCTAGCAACAGAACATCAGAGTGACAGAGAAGGGGACACTTTAAGAAGATCAGCTCGCACTGTCATACTCAGAGAAGTATTCACATACCACAGACTGGGGCAGCCATCATACCAGCCTTGGAATCCTGGTGTCCATGCAGTTATACAGAATCCTATGTATCTGTTACCAAGCCACACAATAGTGTATCCAGCATACCCAGGATTTGATTATTACCTAAGACCATTGGTTGAGACACAACAGACACTGAACCAAAGGCCAAGCCTTTGAAGCAAGATGTCAGGAGACATCTCAAAAAAAGTAGGGGAGAGTGTAATGGGCTAGAATTCAGTATTCTAAAGAAAATGACATTTTGGTGTGTTGCTTAGTGTAATGGGCTATAAACCAGTGTTTTAAAGAAAAGGGGCTATAAACCAGTGTTTTAAAGAAAAGGCAGAATTTCTGGAAAATTCTGCTACAGGTTATTGCTGATGGCCATCTACAGGACATACATATTTACCTGTCTTGCTAAAGAGTCACCTGCTTTGAATAGTCAGACTGCTTTGACTTAGTATCTCATCTACACACAATGTGGGGATACAGAACTGTCTGCTTCCTTGGAAAATTAATGAGTTCTGGGGACATTGGTTTCTAATCAAGTACTCAAAGCAAATGTGTTTACACTCTTTGTTATACAGAGTAAATTGGCTTGCACCATTGTTTTCACTGATTATCATGTTCATCTATGCAGAAATTGAAGCATATATATATTTCTGGGAAAAGGAGAAAAAAAAAGAAGAGAACAGAGAAGTATGGTCTGATACTCGGGACTGCTGTCTGTTTCTTTTATGATTTACACCATATTGCTGTGGCTACACCATGTTGCAACAGTGGCTTGTACCTGGCCCAGGTTCCCCTAGGCCTGAGGTCGGTAACATGTGCACCAACAGTAAATCTAAGATAAACCAAATACACATTTTTTTAAATTTTCGAAAAAGACAACACTGTTGTCCACCTGCACATAATCATTAAGTTTGCAATACCAATAAATGAACAGTGTTAAACAACTTTTGAAGTTAAAAAAACACCCCAAATTAACAGAAGGAGCCAAGCTATGATTGAAAAAAATGAAGCACAATTTTTTTCTGCTGATGGTAATGCTATTTTTCAGAATATAATAAGAAGAGAATAGGATGTTGCTTTTGAGTGAGTAAAATTAATTAGAAATTTTTGTTTCTTTTTTTGGTAGACATTGACTCAAATCTAATGTTTACTGAGAAAGTACTAATACTAGACGTACTATAATGGAGTGTTAAGATTTTTAGAAGTTAGCTTTGAATAAATAAACTTTAAATCACCTTTGTAACATTACCAAATACCATTTTAATACATTCAGCTGTAATCATTTTCATACGTTGCAACGAATATACAGTAAGGTCCATAAATATTTGGACAGAGACAATTTTTTCTAATTTTGGTTCTGTACATTACCACAATAAATTTTAAATGAAACAACTCAGATGCAGCTGAAGTGCAGACTTTCAGCTTTAACAAAACGATTGCATAAAAATGTGGGGGGGCTCAAAAATAATTGGACAATTGACTCAAAGGCTATTTCATGGGCAGGTGTGGGCAAGTCCGTCGTTATGTCATTATCAATTAAGCAGATAAAAGGCCTGGAGTTGATTTGAGGTGTGGTGCTTGCATGTGGAAGATTTTCCTGTGAACAGACAACATGCGGTCAAAGGAGCTCTCCATGCAGGTGAAAGAAGCCATCCTTAAGCTGCGAAAACAGAAAAAACCCATCCGAGAAATTGCTTCAATATAACGAGTGGCAAAATCTACAGTTTGGTACATCATGAGAAAGAAAGCAAGCACTGGTGAACTCAGCAACGCAAAAAGACCTGGACGTCCACGGAAGACAACAGTGGTGGATGATCGCAGAATCATTTCCATGGTGAAGAGAAACCCCTTCACAACAGCCAACCAAGTGAACAACACTCTCCAGTGGGTAGGCATATCAATATCCAAGTCTACCATAAAGAGAAGACTGCATGAAAGTAAATACAGACGGTGCACTGCAAGGTGCAAGCCACTCATAAGCCTCAAGAATAGAAAGGCTAGATTGGACTTTGCTAAAGAACACCTAAAAAAGCCAGCACAGTTCTGGAAAAACATTCTTTGGACAGATGAAACCAAGATCAACCTCTACCAGAATGATGGCAAGAAAAAAGTATGGAGAAGGCATGGAACAGCTCATTATCCAAAGCATACCACATCATCTGTAAAACACGGTGGAGACAGTATGATGGCTTGGGCATGCATGGCTGCCACTGGCACTGGGATACTAGTGTTTATTGATGACGTGACACAGGACAGAAGCAGCCGAATGAATTCTGAGGTGTTCAGAGACATACTGTCTGCTCAAATCCAGCTAAATGCAGTCAAAGTGATTGGGAGGCGTTTCATGATATAGATGGACAATGACACAAAACATACAGCCAAAGCAACCCAGGAGTTTATTAATGCAAAGAAGTGGAAAATTCTTGAATGGCCAAGTCAGTCACCTGATATTAATCCAATTGAGCATGCATTTCACTTGTTGAAGACTAAACTTAAGACAGAAAGGCCCACAAGCAAACAGCAACTGAAAGCCGCTGCAGTAAAGGCCTGGCAGAGCATTAAAAAGGATGAAACCCAGTATCTAGTGATGTCCATGATTTCAAGACTTCGGGCTGTCATTGCCAGCAAAGGGTTTTCAACCAAGTATTAGAAATGAACATTTTATTTCCAGTTATTTAATTTGTCCAATTACTTTTGAGCCCCTGAAATGAAGGGATTGTGTTAAAAAATGCTTTAGTTGCCTCACATTTTTATGCAATCATTTTGTTCAACCCACTGAATAAAAGCTGAAAGTCTGCACTTCAACTGCATCTGAGCTGTTTCATTAAAAATTCATTGTGGTAATGTACAGAACCAAAATTAGAAAAAAGTTGTCTCTGTCCAAATATTTATGGACCTAACTGTATGTAGCATGCTCAACAGCAAGCAACTGAAGTGAATCAATTAAGTTATCCCCTGGTTATTTGTTGTGTTTCTGCAGCATGTACAGTTCAGGTTTTTCTTGTTGACAATACAGACAACTCCACCTGCCAAAAATGCTTAGTTAATTTAGAGTGTATAGGGAAAAAATGCACTTTGGAGGACCACATTAGGAACTTGATTAGGCAAACCAAAATTTGGATTGACATGGTGTGTTTAGGCTATTTGGCTATTTCTTATTTGGCTTCAGTCTCCCTAGGTCCCACTGTAGTCAGTGCATGGCCAAAATCAGCTGCACCAATTCAGTCTCTGGGCAAGTGGGTGACAGTGATATGGGGGTCTAAGAAGTCAAAATTTTGTCCCTTAGTGCCTATGTTATCAATTCAGACCCAGTACAGATTCTCAGCTCTCTGCATGTCACCTGTGGAGCTTGAGAACAATAAAATGCTCATAATTGGTAACTCCATGGTGTGGAATGTTAGAATTTAAAACTATGCTAATCCAGCAATTAATGTTAAATGCCTTCCAGTGGTGAAGGTATCTGATATACAGGCTAAATAAAATGAAGTACTGTATATAACTTATTGCAGCATGTTGGCACTAAATATATTATTTGTAGCAATCTGAGGTATTAAAGGGGAACTTTGTATCTTTATGCACCAAAGCAAAAAGAAAATGTCAGAATTTAATTGTGTCTGGCCTCTTACCAAGGTTATATAGGGAGTATGTGATGTATAGCAGATTGCATTCCATTCACTGCTAGTTAGACATATCATGCAAATAAAAGCAGAGCCTTTATGAACAATTGGGAAGATGTTTGGGAAAGGCCTGGATGCTTCATCCTAACTGGATGGGATTTTTTTTGTTTTATCCCAAAATATGGCAACAAAACTGCTTAGCTGACTGACAGAGCACCATCCAGACTGCAGTCTTGTGATCTTAAATCACAGGCTGTTGTCTATCCCACCTGTTACTATCCTGTAGCTATTAACCAGAATCCCTGTTATGGGACATCTTATAAGTTTAGTTTTGATACAAACTTTTAAATACCTGATAACAAAAAATAGGAGAATTATTAGACTAAGTGATAAAATCTGATCCTCCACCAGGGGTACCTGTAACTTAATTAAAATTAAAACAAAAAATATATGACCAGTTCAGAAACATCTTTGCAGTTTTAAATGCTGCTTATTAAACATTTGCTCTATTAGAAATAAAGCTGTTTTGGTAAATGATCTTATATTAAGTAAAAAATCTAATCAGAGACTTCTCACTGAAACCTGGCTTATTATTCCGTAGCTGAGGCATCACCAAACTGATGCACATTCCTCCATAAATCTAGAGATACTGTTTGAGGAGGTGGCCTTAAAATACTACATTTTAACAATATGTAAACTGCTTCTGACAATGCATTTGAATTTATATATTTTAAGACACTAATTTTAAATATTAAAACAGATTCCAGCACAATTGTCTACAGAGAGCACATTAGGGTCTCAAGATACCGACCTGCTTATGATTTCAAGGATTAACAAAATTACGGTGGGAGGATGAGCTTTTAACTGCAGGGCCCTGAAGCTGTAGAATGGTCTGCCCTTTCAGTCTCAGCTTTTAAATCCAGGCTAAAGACTCACTACTTTAGTTTAGCTACCCTGAATAGAGCTGTTGATGAGCTTTGCATACTGCATCTCTATAATAAATAATTAGTACTGAAATATAAAAAATATGATATTTATAAACTGTTACTAACCCTTCCTTGTCCTGTTTCTATTCTCAGTATCCTCATGTGGCACTTGGTGCTACGACTTTACTGTCAATTTGTCTGCCTGCCTATGGAAAAGTCATCTCATGAGCAACTGGAAGTTGAAGGGGTTTTCATCAGATTGGCCGGCCCAGCACTGACTCAGCTGTAGAATGGTCAGTGGTGGGGAGGTGGTGTATTGGCCGAGGTCTCCAGGACTCTGACTATGTCTGGCTTGTCTGACTCTTTTTCTATAGCCTATTTAGTGGTTCTACAATTAATTGATTGGCAGATGTTGTTGTTTTGTCATTTATGTAAATTAATTTCTGCTTTGTTTTTGATGTATTTTAACAAAGTGTATCCTCACATGTGATATTTTGCACTTAGTGAGTGGTATAATTTATTCTTGCATTTTACCTTGACAGTATATATTTATTAACTCAATTGCACAATAAAAAATTTTTATCAAAATTAACTGTGTATTAATCACCATTTATTGTATTTCCTTGAAGCATATTTTTCTATAAAGCATAAATAATTTGGTGATTCATTTCTATTATAAAACAGTTTTAATAATCAGTTACCTATGCATATTAAATTATTTCATTTAGTTTATTGAACCGTTTTGTGTAACAGAAACAATTGAATAAACAGTGAAAACCGAATCAGTTAACAACTCAGAGTAAGTTGTTTTTATTTTGAGCCACATCACAGTGCAAATTAGTCTAGCACTTTGATTGGTTATATCAGTAATTCTGCCTGTAAAATTATATGCTAATGATGCAAAATAAAGAAAATAAAACAAAATTGTTAGTGAAACTTTCAGGTATCTTGTTGGACTTTAACATGGTTTTTGCTTGTGCAGGCTAGTGTGACTTTAGCAGTCATGGGTCCAAAATTAATGCCCTTTTCTGGTAATTGCACTGGTTATATGGGGACAGACCAGGACCATAAGGGGTAAGGCTTCTAGGGTTCCTGAAATGCAGGTAAGACTAGTTTTTAGCATAACATAATGTTGTTGGGGAATGAACAATGATGATGTTACTCAGTCTCAGAGAGCAGTTTTTGGAATCCATTCACCACCACATCTGTAAAAGGGACAGATAGAGCGTTAGTGAGTGTCACTTCACTGTGTAGTACCTTCTCCCTTACATTCATCGAAAAGTCAATCTTATCATCTTCCTTGGGGCAATTTGGAAGAATGTATTCACCTCCTTGCACTAACAGTGTAAATGGAGTGGTGAGCACTCTTAGAGAGTGCTTTAAAGCCTTAATGCCTTAAAGGCATTGACTGGGTTCAGACTTGGCTGGGTCTTTCTTTTTTCTTTGAGCGGCTGCTCATTCTGATGGGCGACCAATAGCTTTTATAGAACCTCTGACAAGGCCTTCCATATCTTTTCAGGAAGCCCTCCTTACTTGTCTTTTGGCAACATGTGCCTCTCAGGTCAGGAAGAGAGCAATAATGTTGACCCATTTTTGCTGCAGTAAGCAATAACAAGCAATGGTTCACTGAAACATGTTGTCACACGGTTGTAATAACAGAAGTACCTAGGCTTGCCCTTGTGCTTTTTGAGCTCTGATTGCTTCCTCTGCAGTGCATTCTGGCATGTGTTCAGCTATGTTGGTCTATTGACTAGCCACTTGTACATGGAGTTGGGGAACCTGTTTGCTAAATTTTTTCACCAATGTGGGCAGGTCTCTGATGGGCTGGCTGTTCCATAGCTTAGCAAATGTTGTTGACAATGCCACCTGTAGGGAACTTCTGTTTAGCAGAAGTGGTAAAAATGCAAAATAAAGAAAAGAACAAAAGTAGTGGAAGTTAGTTGAACATTCAGGCTTTTTCCTGGGAATTTAGGGAGTTCTTGCTTCTGCAATCTAGTGTGGCTCCAGCAGTCGTGGTTCCAAAATGAACACCCTTTTTCAGTCACCATACTGGTTATATGGAGCCAGGGCCAGAAGAGATAGGGATTCCTGGGGTTACCTAAAGGTGTGTCATTGCTCTTCAGAGCGGTCCTCCTCCAATCTCAGACTGAAAAAGGAAGAGAGGTTAGTGCCATTATACATCTCTGTTACAATTTCTGCTTTGAAGCCCTTAACATATTCTTTTCACATATGTGTGTGACATTATAATATTTAATAATTTTTTGTCACATACATGTGTGGAAAGAATGTATTATACAGAATGTATATATAAATATTGAATGTGGAAAGAATGTCTGTACAGGAGTGGGCAAAAGTAGGTTGACAGTTGTTCGTATGGAAAAAAAACATGCAGGTTATGATTAAACTCTGTGTTTCACATACTCACAACTGTCAACCTACTTTTGCCCACCCTTGTGTACTCACACGCACATATACTATATATATACACTCACACACATACACTATACAGTATATACACTGTTGTGTTACAATATTTGTTTTTTTTGATTGACTTCCCAGAGAATGTATAATTTGTTGGTAGAAACTATTCTTGAATCTACCAGTGCAAGTGCTAATGGTCCTGTATCATTACTCATGCACAGTTTAGAGTTTGCCAATCAATGTATCTATGTGGATATAGGAAGAACACAAAAAAACATTCACCAGGATGGAATCCTGGAAGAGTTTCCTGGAGTTATGAGGTCTCAAACACCAAGATAGAACCCAGGCAAGGCTTCCTGGAGCAATGAGGTTTTGATACTACTGACAGAACCACCAGGCTATACAAACTAATTATATTTTTTTTAATGCTAAACATAACTGTGATTATTTTTTCCTTATTTCACACTAAGACTGTACAAAACAAGACAAATCCATGATGCCTGAATAATTATGAGATATGAAAAACAGCCTGTTCAAGTAGCATGAACACATTTGTTTCATAAAACAACTAGGTTTATAGGAGTTGAGGAATCAGATGGTCTTCCTGAAAGGTTTGAAATTCAAAATAAATTACTGAAAAGGTTTGAATAAATTAATAAATAAAGGTTTGAATAAAGTAATAAATTACTGAAAGGTTCTGTTTTTATGTCTCTATCGCTCTATCTCTCTATCTGTGACTTTTAAAGCATAATTGTAGGCAGTGTGAATTAATTTTCTGGTTTTCTGGAGAAGGTGGCCTTAATGTTGCTAAGTATAAAAGAATGAGGGAATTTAAACATCTAGAACGATATTCCATCCAGTCCCATACTCTCTCGCAAATTATGGCACTACCTTTTCCAAACGTATCAATTTTTTGTTATAAATCAGCTAGGAAATTCATTAAATAAGTCAGCTCAATTCAATTTACTTTCATAAAGAAGTCTTCACCTGACAAGACTAGCCTGCTATACACTATCTTGAACAGAATATACATATAAAATAACAGTGGCATGTATTTATAATAATAACCAAAAGAAAAAATACAATTTACCAAGTTAAACACATACTGTATATGTACAAGGTTTCTGCATGACCTCAAAAAATTCTCCAATGCATGGCTTTCAGTTTGACCAATGACACAGCAGTCACCTTCTTGCTCTTAGATTGAGGAAAGTTCTGGAATGCTTCCAGGTTTATAATATACTGAATTTGGCTCAAAGTGTGACTTTTTCAGTAACCAAATATTAATGCAATAACTGGCATCTGTGATGTGAGATGGAACATATGTAATTCTGATATGGCAACTTTCCACCTCTCAAAAATAGGAGGCAACTATGATGATTTTAATGTATTATATTCAGATTTTCACTCTTCTACAATGTGAACATTAATATCCACCTTATCTTCTGATTTAGGACACAGAGAAATTGCCTGCTATTTTTAATGTCCTTTGCACTTGTACACTAACCATTTTTCCACCCTAAACTGTCTCTGTTAATGTACCTTCTGTGCAAATTGCTGCACAAAGCAGTTAAGCACAAGTGCCCCACAATGCTGGAAGAAGGTATTAAGCCAATGTAATACCATGGGATTTGAACTAATATGAATTAAAAAAAGAAGAATTTGCTACCCTTGTTAACTATTCTCTGTGTAGTCCTTCCCTTCTGACAGTTCTGGCGACAATTAATAGCTGCTCTAAATTTGTTATATGTGTGTGTGTGTGTGCCACCATTTTAAGCAAATGGTTCACCTGGGGCGCAAATCATAAGGAGGGGAAAAACCAGCAGCACGGGTTAGCTACCAAACAGTTGATTGGTGCACTAATAATCTTGGCCTAGTTGCCTTAGCACCGGCACTGTGTGTGTATGCGTGTGTATGTGTGTGTGTTTGTGTGAGTGGTGTCTCTTTCAGAAACAGGTGTCACACACGTGTGCTTGGGAAACAGCTGAAGGGCCTAAACACTAGTAATTCCACGCCAGGCCAGGGGGCGGCGGAGTGTACTGACTATCTCTCTCAGTCCCTTGCAGACCTTTTTCAGGAAATCCCGCCTGTTGCCGGCTCAAGCATTTAAGGACCGCGGTATATCATCCTCAAACCAATGGTCTTGTTGAGAGGTTCAATCAGACTTTCAAGCAAATTCTGCGCAAGGTGGTCAGCGGGGACGGGAGGAACTGGGATCAGCTCCTCCCCCTTGTGCTCTTTGCTTATCGGGAAGTCCCACAAGCCTCTACGGGGTTCTCCCCTTTTGAATTGTTGTATGGACGACAACCCCGAGGACTATTGGATGTTTTAAAAGAAGGATGGGAAGGAGAGGCTCTTCCCTCTATCAATATATTAGAGTATATCGCGCAGTTAAACAATCGATTCGGAAAAATCCGACCTATTTTAAAAAGTCACATGGAAGAGGTGTAAGCAGCACAGGCCCACTATTATGATCGTGGCACAGCTCTCCGGGAGTTCCAACCGGAGGATCGGGTCATGGTGTTGGTCCCTACTTCGCATTCTAAGTTGCTTGCCCATTGGCAAGGCCCATTTGAAGTTAAGGAGAGGAAAGGGCTCGTAGATTATTTGGTGAAACAACCCAATCGTCGGCCGAGTGAGCGGGTATATCATATCAACTTGCTGAAGCCATGGAAGGAGAGGGATCCCGATCCCTCCTTTGCTCAGCCCCGCTCTTTCTTTGCTCAGAACGACAGCCTTAACTTCGGTCCCAAGTTGAATGCTAAACAGAGACGGGAACTTGAGACAGCGATCTTGTCCGTTCCGGAGGTAGTAAGTGAGCAACCCGGAAGGACCTCTCTGATTGCGCACGACATAGTGACAGACCCCAGAGTTGTCGTACGAGAACACCCATATCGTCTTCCCGAAGCAAAGAAGGCAGAAGTGGAGCTTGAGATCAAGCGCATGCTGGATCTAGGTGTAATTGAGGAAAGTTATAGTCCCTGGTCCAGTCCAATTGTCTTGGTCAGTAAGCCCGACGGGAGTTGGAGGTTTTGCAACGACTTCTATTGACTGAATCAAGTCTCCCAGTTTGACGCCCATTCAATACCTCGTGTGGATGACCTCCTCGAGAGGCTTGGACAAGCGAAATTTTTGACCACACTTGACATGACAAAGGGGTACTGGTAGGTTCCTTTAATGGACTCTGCGAAGGTTAAGACCGCGTTTAGCACCCCTAGTGGGCACTGGCAGTACCGGGTCCTCCCATTCGGGTTACATGGGACTCCGGCAACTTTCCAGCGTGTGGTGGACAGAGTGCTCCGGCCTCATAACACGTTTAGTGCTGCTTGTTTGGATGACGTTGTCATCTATTCCAGCACATGGAAGGATCACGTGCGGCAGGTGGAAGCAGTATTGCGGACACTAGGTGAAGCCGGACTTCAAATTAATCCAAAGAAGTGTTGGATTAAAAGAAGCTAAATATTTGGGCTACCTGGTGGGTCGAGGTGCGGTGAAGCCACAGTGCTCCAAAGTTAGTACCATATTAAATTGGCCCCGTCCCAATACCAAGTGGCAAGTGCAGGCTTTTCTCAGGTTAGCCGGGTACTACCGCCGGTTTGTACCCCGGTTCTCCGAGAGAGCAGCGCCCTTGACAGACTTAACAAAGAAGAGGGCTCCAAACCACGTGGTATGGGCCGACAAGACTGCCGCTGCATTTTGTGACCTAAAACAGGCCCTTACGTCAGCACCCATATTGAACTTTTCACTTCCTTTCATACTCCAGACGGACGCTTCGGACACAGGCCTGGGGGCCGTGCTGAGCCAAAGTGTCGATGGTGTTGAACACCCCGTCATGTACCTGAGCTGGAAACTGCTGGATCGGGAGACCAGGTATGCGGCAGTGGAACGGGAGGCTCTTGCGATAAAATGGGCGATTATGCAGTTGAGGTACTACCTCTTGGGCTGTGAATTTACTCTGGTGACGGACCATACACCTCTCCAGTGGATGGCCCTTCACAAGGAGTCAAATCCACAGGTCACTAGGTGGTTTCTTGACCTCCAACCGTATAAGTTTTCGCTTGTTCACCGTAAGGGTTCTCTCCATGCCAATGCTGATGCTCTCTCTCGAGTCCACGACCTCTCGGACAGGTCTGCCCAACCCGATGGGTCTGGGCTAAGGGGGGGCCTTGTCACACACGTGCGCTTAGGAAACAACTGAAGGGCCTAAACTCTAGTAATTCCACACCAGGCCAGGGGGCGGCGGAGTGTATTGACTATCTCTCTCAGTTCCTTGCAGACCTTTCGCGGGAAATCCCGCCTGTTGCCGGCCCCAAGGATGACATCACTTCCGAGCACGAGGACGCCACTCCCAGTTCCTGCACCAATGACGTCATTTCCCTTCCAGGCCTTTAAAACTGCCATCTTGCCTTGGTACAGGCAGTTCTGTTCTGGACTCTGATCTAAGCACATTGTGCTACAAAAAGAAGTAATTTTGCAGCCGAGCATATTATACGGGTGGCTTCCCCAACTCTTTATGATGTCTCTGACTCACTCTTGTTACACAGGTTTTGTCTCATGTCAGATATTGGTATAGGCTCTGGTTTATTTTAATGCTGTATTGGAAAAACTCAGTAATAAAAATAAATGGATAATCAACAGAAAACATAGCTCATTTTCATTTCTACTGATCTTTAACACTGTCTTGATCTGTCTTGATTTGGTAATTTTTCTGTTCTTCAACAACAGGAACTTTTAAAAAAAAGTGATTTGCTGAATTTGCATTGTCTTCTTCTGAACAAAAGATCCCAATATCTTTTTTTTTTGCTTATTAAATAAAGTCTTCACAAGCCTCATGTTACACCATATTTTCTGTAAGGAATACATGGTAGACAGATGATTGGAGAAACAGAAAATAATTAGTAATTAGTTCAACATAATAAAGAAATATCAGCATTTCCTCAGATTTGTTCAGGCATCCAACCAAAAACTACATAATTATACTGTATTTACCATAGCTTGCAAAACAGTCATTACATAAAAAAGCTGCTGGCAACTATAAAGCTGCCTTGACAAGAGGAACAATCACACTGAATATTTGTCATTTGAATCAATTATGCATGTCCTGTGCATCTTACTCAGGAGTGCAATAAAGTAATACATAAAGCAAATTAGGGAATTATACATATATTCTGGCCTGACAACAATAACTAATCAGGGAGTGTTAACAAGGCCTGGAAACAATTTATTTTAAGAAGAGTGTACCTGGCAAAAACTATGAACCAAAGCATATTGGATTATTATTAACCCTCAAACTTTTTTCTAGCTTATAAAATAAAAAGTAAATAATAGTAGACATTCAGCTACAATTCTAAATTATCAGTCATGGAGTCCAACCACTTTAGAAATTGTTTCATACTATTCATTGATGAATATTGTATATTGTTGCACAAAATGGATGATAGTGTACTTTCAGCTTCCTAATTTGTACTATTTATACATTAAAAGGGGTATCCAGGTACAGTATATGTATAAGGGCTAGTTAGTTGGTTACTGGGCAACTATCAATGCTCTAATTTTGAACTAATGTTGTTTTGGAAATGTTGCATGAAACTCGCATCACAGCTTTAACATAATAGTGAATTTCTGAAAAGAAGGAAAAGTCAGATGGTGCTATGCGGAGGAACTGCTAATTGAATATTTTTTTAAGGGTGCTGATAAGTTGCATCAGTCAGGGATGAATCACCCACAGTATGACCTGGCATTCCATCAACAGTGGTATAAAAATGGCAAGCCTGCAAGTTGCAAACAGAACTCTAGTGCAGCAACAGTGCCCAGTCTTTTTAAGGATAGCAAGTAATGTAATGAGAAATAACTTCAATTCTGGCATTCAACACTACTCTTTCATGGGTGTCAGAAAAGGGATGAAAATAAGACCTACCATCCAATTTTAGCAAATGTTGAATGCTGTAGAGACCTCAGTGGACTTGCATAGCCCTTCTGAGGAGATGCTGGAGAGTCTCCAGGCAGAGATTCAGGTTTTGGTGTGTCATTTGCAGCATCAGTACACGGGGCAGACAACTGAGAGACTGATACCTCTGCAGCTCCACCAACACTTGTCTATCTGCTATTGTCCACTGTTGTAGGTGAATGGGCCCCAGCAGAGATTCTGGCTCATGGAGCTACAGTAAAGTGTGGTAGAGTGAGTTGTCACTGACCCCAGGTTAGCCATGTTATGCAGGGCCAGTGGTAAAAGTTGTAACGGCAAGCCCAATCATCTGGACCAACAACTGCACCGCCAAGTCCTGTGGCCTGGGAACCTGAGGAGCGTTAGACTTAGACAAACCATACTTTTTCAAATTACTTCCACAATCAGTGATCAAATAGGCAAAAAAGGTAAACAGTAAGCAAGTTAATAAAGTGAATATATATTATCACTAGATCAGTAGTGACAGTAGATGGCGCTATACCAGCGCTTAACACGACACAGACAGATGCAGGAGGCACACTAATAAAACACAAAAGTTTTCTTTTCTTTGCCTTTGGGCAACGCCTTCCCCATTTCCCACAGGCACAACACAGTCCCAACAAGCACTACCACAACACACAACCCATGGGGGCCGCCATCTAGCGTCCCAGGGGAGGTACTGTTCTGCCCACGCTTGCTCCCCCAGTCCTTTCAGTAAAGAGGTGTCCCGGCCAGATAAGGACCCCGGCTGTCTGTGACAATATATTAATGAAAAAGAAGTGAAACAAAATGCCAAATGTATAAAAATCTGACCTCTCCCCTCCCCTAGCACCCACAACTTCACAAGCGATAGGCAGAAAATTATAATAAATGGTGCAGCACTAAAACTACGAGGGGGGACCCAAAAATAACCAGAAATATTTTTAAAACGTTTTTAATTTAATTTTCTGTACAAACTACAATTAGTCTCCTTCAAAGTACTCTCCATAGGCGGAAATACACTTATCTAACCGTTTGTTCCATTGTTCGAAACATTTTTTAAATTCGTCTGAAGTAATGCCCATTAATGCTCTGGTTGTTTCTTGTTTTACCTCTTCAACGTCAGCAAAACGCCTTCCTTTCAAGTCTTTTTTCATCCGAGGGAACAAAAAGAAATCACACGGAGCTAAATCCGGTGAGTAGGGTGGGTGGTTCAGGGTTGTCATACCGTTTCTTGCCAAAAATTGGCGAATGCTGAGAGCAGTGTGAGATGGAGCGTTGTCATGATGAAAGAACCAATCGCCCGACTCCCACAAATCAGGGCGTTTCCTTCTCACACTGTTGCGCAACCTTCTTAACACTTCTAGGTAGAATGCTTGGTTTACAGTCTGACCTGCTGGAACAAATTCATAATGCACTAGACCTTTGACATCAAAAAAAGAAATCAACATTGTTTTCACTTTTGATTTCACCTGCCAAGCTTTTTTTGCTCGAGGAGAATTTGCGGTTTTCCAATGACTGGACTGCTGTTTCGACTCAGGATCGTAACTGTAGCACCACAATTCATCTCCTGTAATAATTTTGGAAAAAAAATCTGGGTCATTATCAAACTGATCTTTCATTTCACGACAAGTTTCCAGGCGACGCTCTTTTTGATCTGCTGTCAGCAATCGCGTGACAAATTTTGCAGAAACTCTTCTCATTTTCAAATCTTGCGATAAAATTCGCTGAACCGAGCTCCACAAAAAACTGGGTAATCTTAACAAGTTCGTCAATGGTCCTACGTCGATTTTCATAAATTTATTCTCGGATTGAGGTGACATTTTCATCGGTTCGCGATGTTGAAGGACGCCCGGTTGGTGTTGGTGGTATTCAATCGACATTTCACCATTCTTAAAGCGGCCAAACCACTCGTGGACTTGGCTTTTACCCATAGCATCTTCTTTGTAAGCTTTTTTTAACATAACAATAGTTTCTGCAACACTTTTTTCAAGAAGAAAACAAAATTTCACTGCCGTGCGTTGCTCACGATAATCGGCCATCGTAAAAAAAACGACGCTTGCACCACGTACTACAAGTACCAACCTAACAACAACAAAATTCCGGTTATTTTTGGGTCCCCCCTCATATATACAATGCAGATCTTCCCTTTACCCTACACTAAACATAAAACAGATATGATGCACAGGAAACACATAGCACACATAAAGCCCAGGAAATTGTCCAGAGAATGATTAATGGAAATGACCTTGAACTGTCCAGCGATAACTGCAACTGACACTACTGAACCCCAGGGTTTTATGAGAATGGCGAGATCATTACAGGTCCGGTATTGAGAGCAGCAAGCTGTGGATAGGTAAGTGATGATCTGGATTGGCGTTTCTCTGTCTCTTGTGATGAGTTTTGGGGTTGTGTTCTGTTTTTTTTCCTTCTCACCTCCTTTTTTCCTATTTCCCTCCTCTTGTTTTAACAGGAAATAACCCGGATGGACTTGATGGGGGGACAGGAAAATTACTTTGAAGGGTCACGGTCCTGCAGTGTTCTTCTTTCCCTTTTAATCCAGGAAACAACATTCACACAGACGCACCATAGACTACATAAATGGGACAACACTACGAAAGACGTGACTCAGCACAAAACACATTAATGTAGCACCACTACAAAGTGTGAAGGCAAAGGACAAGGCAGATCAGGTGTTACAGAACAGCTGTTGAATTCTGAACCTCAAACAGTATTTGCATTGTCAATTGAGTGGAAAACAGCCCAGAGACTAGTACATCTGCAATTCCAGCCAAGGAGGTTTGCCTGCTCACTTGTAATTAACAGATCACTGCACAGAGGTGCCATGTTGGACTGTTTTGTTACACTGCATGTCAGTGTAGCTCTGATCATCCATGCCACAGCACTCAACAACCCTGCTGCACTACTTAACAAAGAAACACTCGAGACCTCTGCTGACGAGCTTTTTTTTACCAACTGCAAAACAGCAGCAAAAATGAAGACCATCCCGCTGTTTCAAGTAAGTTGATAAGTAGCATCAGCCCATGAGTCATGCACAGTATGAGCTGAGAATCCATTATCAGTGGCATGGGTGCCTATGAAAACGGCAAGCATGCAAAGTTACAAGCAGAACTCCACATTGTATGGCATTGACAAGCCATCTAAAAGAGCCACGTAAAGAGGAAATGAATCCATTCTGGCACCTGGTACTGTCACTACAATGTTTAAAATTCTCTACAGTGATAGTAATAGCAAAAAACAACACATTCTAAATATAGCCATTTTTGTTTAAAATGTCAAGTCTTGTAAGTTAATCTCTCTTATTTCACCCTCTAAATACAGCCTTTTAACAGACTGCCATAAGGTGCATGTAGTGTGGATGCTGCAACCAGTTGTGCTGAGTCAGTGAAGTCTGGGAAGATGCTTAAAAAAATCACAACACTGTAATATTAAGAGTTAATTTATTGCAATGACTCACAAACAACAAGTGTTGATTTGTGAAGGGTCATGTTACAATTTTCATGGGTAGAAAAAAAGGGAACTTAACACATTTGTTTTTGAAGGGAGCCAGTAGACAGACGATGTGTGCAGCTGCTCAAGTGTGTTTGCTCGATACCTGTGAGGCTGGGGGATCTACTGAAGCACCGCATGACCCATGTTCACCTTGCATGGTAGGAAGATGCAGGCAGCTGCAGTGAAAATAAAGTTTTTTGGTTTTTATTGAGTGTGCCAACAGGAGTGCCGTTTATGAGCAAAGGGCCCAGGGTGAAAGAATGCCAAGTGACTTACCGAGGAAGGAACCGAGCAGGCACGTTTAATGGGTGGCCAAAGTGCAGAGTTTCAGTTTGGAGAACAAGGGCGCAGCCTGTGCCACCACTTTTCCCCATTGGTAGAATCACAATTGAAAGAAGTAGGGGATTGAAAGAACAAATCCTGAAAGAGGTTGAAAGACTGTAGGTGAGAAGAGCAATCTATCTTTTGCTGACCAGCTGGTGTTGAGGGGAAAGTGTGTCCTGCAGGGCAGTGAGAACCCTAGTACAGTGCCAGGTCTTAGAGCTGTTTAAGTGGGGTTATTGGGTGTGTGGAAAGCTTGCAGCATTTTTCACACAGTTTTTTCTTCCTCTCTCTTTTTTATGTGTCTGGTAGAAGAGAAGAACAAGATTTGTGGTTTTCTTTTTGTAAATATTTTTTTCTTTTTTTACTGTTGAATGAAACACTGTGAATAAAGAAGTCAATATACAGTATTTAACTTTTACATGATCTACATGGTGCCCAGGGCTCAAGTTTGTGCCATTGGCTAATGGCAAGGTTTATCACATAATCATGAAAACAACATAAACATTATCAGCTATAAATCAAGTTATCTAAAGAAACACTTTAGCCATCATCAAATTAAAACATAATTCCCACCATAAAATAGATAAACTAAATTCTCAACATTATTGACCAGTTTCCTCCTTTATTTGGTTAAGAGATAAATTATAGATAGATAGATAGATCTTTATTGTCATTGTCACTTTTACAAAGGAACAACGAAATTATAAACCTATTATTACATTTGGATCTTAGCAAAATATTACAAAGTGCTAAAGTCAGTCCCTCTTATTTTGTTTCTGCTAAATTTAGGGAAAACACTGAGCTCATGTGCTATCTTGTGATCCCACAAAAGGTTTGTGGCTCGACAATTGGTGCCATAAACATCTTCAGAGGTTATGTTTGCAGCTTCTGATTAGATGTACACATACTTACCTTGAAGTGTTGTCCTACCTCTTTTTATTCAGCAGTCTCAAGTGTGGTAGATAGATAGAAACAGTTTTGATAAAAAAATACACAACCTATGCCAATATGTCTATTAAAATAGCATTATAAATTATTATTATTAATGGCTGTGGATCCAAAAAGGTTACAGTATTGGCTGTTAACTGAACAACATGTTACAGAAAGGCATCAGTAGATATGGTGGTTTATAAACACATTACACTAAAAAATAACTCTAGGGAAAAGTTTTTAAAAGATATTAAATCAAATTAAATAGCCGATATATACAGTAGCTAGAGATCAAAAAGTTTAAGAGAGAAACGGAAGAACAATTTGAATATTAGGACCAAAGATAAACAGTGTTACATTTATGTACAAAATAAGTAAAAGACAATTCTAAAACACCTTTGAGCCACTTAAAGAATAGTTATTGGAAATTAGGAAATTAACTATGTAAATATTCTACACTTTTTTGCAAAAGAAGATTAAATAAAACCTCACCTGGAAGTTAAACCAAGCTTAAGTTTTTAAAGATTTTAAGTAGTGATCACTAATTTTGAAAGCAGATCCTATTGACATTCAGAGCATTGAACCTCAGTTTCTGACCCTGAGCAAATCAATAAACTGCCAGTTCTTCAAATGTAATATACATATATACTGTATATATATATTGTATCCTGAACACATACATAGCCTGAATGCAACATTAATCTATAAACAAAAAATGGTGACAGATTTATGTGAAGTAAATTCTGAAATGGATTTAGGAAATTATATTAGTGCAAAAATCCTATCCTCAAGCCAATACAAAAAATGCATAGTCATTATATGACAACTTCAAGGACTCTGATGGAAAGTAAATGGTGAGAATACCCTAGTGGATTGACTGGCCTCCTGATGGGAAGGAGAGGGAACACTTACCCGATTGAGGTGAATCCTAGTCATGATGGTTCCTATTCCTTTTCCCAGCCAGGGAGAAGAAATAATGGATGGACTAAGGGAAACTGACTTTCAACAACAGCTCACCCCCTGGCATGATAGGTGGCTGTGCACCTGTGGCAATGTTCAAGTTTGGATACCCACAAGGTTGCATGGGAGTAGTTCAGGCAGGCAGCCCTGTTGAGGTCCTTGGGTGCCACCAGAGGGTACTGCCTGAGAAGGACCTCCCTGTTTTATGGGGCTTCCACATGACCTAGAAGTGCTTCCACTTTGCAATGCAGTGGCATCGGAAGTACTGTTAAGTTTAATGTAAAGGAAGCTGCCTCACCTTGATTGGAGTGTTGGAGTGGAGACGGGAGGAAGTTGACAAGGCATGTGTGGGAAAAGTGGAAGGAAATGTGGAAAAAGTCTCATATTGATTTGTATTTTTAGGCTGGAAAAAGGAACCTTTGACAAGGTACTTTGAAAATAAAAATGACTTTTTTTTAACCCGCGACTGCATTGGCGCTGTTGTGTCTGGGTTTTGGGCCTCAGTGGCACCCCACAGAGATCACAATGGATGCAAATTCAGGGCTTCACACAAAGGGTGTAATTAGTAATTCACACTAATGACTGTGTCATGTAGCTAAAGTGAAGGCCCAGAAAAGTTTTTTTTTTTTTAAATATCTGAAATGACTATGGCGACAATCTAGCTAATCTATTAGCTATCCAGACAAACTTGGTGAACTGAACAATCTTTTTTTTATCTGTAAAACGTATTACATTAGTGTGTTCTTATGTGTTAGTGTAATTACAGCAATTAAAACTAGGAAACAGCAGGCAATAGTCACTGAAGGACTTCCATTTGTAATGCACAACACTTTAAAATTTTACTCACTTGTAAGTTCAAAATGGAATTAAATAAATAAAACATTACAATTAACATGAGCAAACAACAACAAATAACCTCTCTTCATTATTTCATTTAGCATTGAAGATACCAGTTTTATCTCACTATTTTTCAATACAATACTATTTATTTTTGTATAGCTCAAAATCACACAAGGAGTGCTGCAATGGGCACCCCCAGCATTCACTCTCTAAGAAGACAAGAAAATACACCCAAAAAATCTTGGGAAAAGCAATTCATTGACAGACCCCTTTCCAGGTAGGTTGGGGATGCTGTGGGTATCAAAAAAGGGGTAAATACAATACAAAACACAGAACAGAATACAAATAATCACCAATACAATACGATAGTATAATAGTAATATTACAAGTACAGAACAAAATGAAAGAGTAGTTGAAGTCCTGGAGACTTCGGCCATCAAGCAGCCTCCCCCCTACTGGCCACTCCACAACTGAGTCAGTGGTGGGCCGACTAATATGATGAAAGGACCCTTCTAGCCAACAATTTCAGTGCTCCTCTCTCAGACTTTACTTTTCCTTAGGCAGACAGACAACTTAGCATTAGGGCAGTGTCACGAAGTGCCACATGTGAGTACTGAGAAAAGAAATGGAATAGGTGAGGGGTAGTAACAAATTATATCTATCACAATTACTTATGTTTTTGAGCTAATGACTAACAACAGAGATGTAGTATGCACAGTTAATCAGCAGCTCTAGTCTGGGTATGCTAAACTGAAGTAGTGAGTCTTCAGCTGGGATTTGAAAGCTGAGACTGAAAGAATATCTCTTACAGTAGATTGTAGACCATTTCACAGTTTAGGGGCCCTGTAACTAAAAGCTCGACCTCCTACTGTTATTTTATTAATCCTTGGAATCATAAGCAGACCAGAATCTTAATGTGCGCTCTGGTTTGTAAGTAATGATAAGTTCAGATAAGTAAGCCAGATCATGGCCATTTAGGTCTTTATATGTTAAAAGTAGGATTTTGAAATCTGCTCTAAACTTTACTGGGAGTCAGTCTAAGGATTTAAGAACTGGAGTTATGAGTTTGCATTTTCTTTTTCTTGTAATAATTCTTTTTTAACATTTTATTGAATTTATTAAAAGCAAGTAACATTCCATACAAGCAAATTAAACTTGACAAAACTAAGTTTAAATCAATCCCCACCCATGAGAAAGAGAGCTAGGCTAACAGCCAGAGTAAAACACTAAAAAAAAAATTGGGGGGGGGGGGGGGGGGTTGGGGGATCCTTTTCCCCAATTTAAATGCTTATTCTTAAATGTTATTGATTAGATCCTGCCAAGTTTTTAAAACGTTTTGAACAGATGCTCTAAGTGAGAATTTTTTCCAATTACAAATAATATATAACATCAGTTGCCCATTGACTAAAAAGAGGTGAGTTAGGATTCTTTCAGTTGAGCAAGATTAGTCAATAATGAAGTAAAGGCAATTACAGTTTGTTTGTCCTTCTACATTTTAAGCCCACCTGGGAGTACACCAAACACTGCTGTTAACACTAGAATTCCTTGGCTTGAGCTGGGAGAACTTTTTGCCCGAGCTGAGTACCATCAAGGCGGGGGATGGGACAGCAGGCTGCTTGCAGATAGTGCTGATCGACACATTAACAAAACAAAAGACACTGATGGAGAGGTGCGAAGGGATTTAAGGTGGGCCGAGATTATAATTTTTTTCGTAGGCTTCAGGAATTCTAGTGTTAATGGATTAGGCGAGATTTGACACCAAGGTTGTCTGAAAGGCATTTAAAGATTTTAGTCCAGAATGTTGTTAATTTGGTGCATGCCCAATGAGACTGGAGCTCGATTGCAACGTTCACAGGTTGGATCTTGCCCTGGAAACATTTTGGACAATAAATAAATAAAATAAATGACACAGATGTGCTTGATAAAAGATTTTAAGTTGAATAATTGTATGCTTTGTGAAAGTGCTTCCTTCATTAATATCACAAGACTAAATTGGATGACACCTGTTTAATCTATAATAATAAAAGGCAAAGCCCTCACTGACTGACTGACTCACTGACTCACTCATCACTAATTCTCCAACTTCCCGTGTAGGTGGAAGGCTGAAATTTGGCAGGCTCATTCCTTACAGCTTACTTACAAAAGTTAGGCAGGTTTCATTTCGAAATTCAAAGCGTAATGGTCATAACTGGAACATATTTTTTGTCCATACACTGTAATGGAGGAGGCGGAGTCACGTATCGCGTCATCACGCCTCCTACGTAATCACGTGAACTAAAAACAAGGAAGAGATTTACAGCACGAGTCACACGCGGGAACGAAGGTAAATGACGTTAATTTTTGACTGTCTTTTAATACTGTGTAAGCATACATATTAACACATGTGCAATTAAACGTGTGCATTTACGGGGTGATTTCTCAGGCTTAAAAGCTCGCCTTTTACTAAAAAGGTAAATGCAAAACTATTTTCAATCAGTTTATTGAAACGCTCCCGTTAAGGATTGCAATAACATATTCGCGAGATAAAAGAACGAAGTAGGGGGAAATGGAGGAAGAGCCGCGAACAGCTAACAGCAAAAAATTAATTAAACAATTGACAACGGAGCGAGTTAAGCATACAAGCATGTTCATAAGGGAAAGAAAGCACGGTGTAAAACGTAAGTTTAAATTAAGTTTATAGAAACGCTCCCGCTGCGGATTGCAATAACATATTCGCGAGATAAAACTTTAATGACAACACACGAGGTATAAACGAACCACACGCCGTGGCGCAACGTTAGGGGCAACAGTTTCAACCATTCTATGATCTGCTTCTCGCAACTGAAAGACGGCACATGGCGGATGTTAGCCGACTTGCTGACCGCAACGTTAGGGGCTTCAAGTATGGCGCTGACGCCACATCTCAGTGCCAACACTTTGCAGACTGTACTTAAAAGACACGCCCTCCTCACTGGACAGTTAAAAACACCAATCAAACTAACGATGACATCAAGTATTACCCAATCAAAAGTAGGAAAGGAGGCATCTTCATAAAATGCGTGTGGGATGATTTGCATGACACGCTGCTTTAAAAAAAAAATGATAAAAAAAATACGGGATAAATCCCGTCCAGTATTGATTCAAAACGGGACGCGCAATTTCATTCTCAAACGCGGCACGATTCCGTATTTTAAAGGACGGGTGGCAACCCTACAGTGCCAGGTAACCACCCATACAATCAGATTGTGATTCAGACTAGGGATGCAATGAATGTAATTACCCCGATCTACATACAAGGCGAAAGTCTTGCAACATTCAAAGATGATGGTTTGGGATAAGTACACCATACAACATAAAAGAGCTTATGAAGCCTTGAACCGAAAAAAGCAAGATCTCAGAGATCGTAAAAAAAAAAATAGGAGGTAATGTCGTTTTACTCGCTGTAGATTTTAGTCAAACATTACCACTTATTTCACGAGGGAGACCAGGAGATCAACTCAACGCGTGTTTAAAATCCATGCTTCTCCCACACTCGGTTATATGTCGCGTGTTCTCGGGTAGGTGCACCAAAAAATGTATACATTTAAGCATGTAATGGGCAAACAAAAAATGAGGTATACCCGAAGGCACAGCAGTAGTACTTAATGTAACTTTACTTCTTAAATGTTAATGTTTTACTGTTTAATAATTTATACGCTTCTTATATGTTGTTCAAATTCTTTTATCAAAATACCACTGACAGCGCAATGCACGATAACATCGACTGAATACACCATACGCATCCGCCCACGGCTGCCCTGCTGTGCGCAGATAGGAGTTGATTCTACAATAAAATAAAATAAAGATAAAAAGACTAAAACAATCATCACCTATAAAGCGGATAGTAGACGTGACGTACTATATGTGTACCACATTTCAAGTGTATAGGTGTAACGGTTTGCGAGCTACAGGTCATTTAAAATCCTGGACAGACACACAAATTGCCACGGTAGCAAATTACAGAAGAAGATTTCACTGTTTAATAATTTATATTTATATGAAATGTGCTTCTTATATATTACTTCATATTCTCATATGATAATGATGTTAATGTTTATATTGATTTCTGTGTTATTAAAACTGCATGTATGTGTGTATATGTATATATATATATATATATACTAGCAAAATACCCGCCCTTCGCAGCGGAGAAGTAGTGTGTTAAAGAGGTTATGAAAAAAAAAGGAAACATTTTAAAAATAACGTTAACATGATTGTCAATGAAAGCCCGTTTCACTCAGTAAGTCTTATGTGTGTGATTATGTATGTGTGTATATATATGTAGATGTGTATATATATGTATATGTATATAAATGTTTATGTGTGTGTGTATATTATATATATAATATATATATATATATATATAAAAGACAGCAACAGTTATAACAATGACAACACAATTACATTGACAATCATGTTACGTTATTTGTAAAATGTTTCCTTTTTTTTTCATAACCTCTTTAACACACTACTTCTCCGCTGCGAAGCGCGGGTATTTTGCTAGTGTAATATATTCAGCCACAAAGTCTAGCACTCTAGAGATATCATTATTGTTGGATGCAGAAAAAGCATTTGATATGATTGAATGAGACTACCTTTTCACTACACTGGAGAAATTTTGGTTTGGTCCTAACATATGTGCATGAATTAAACTACTGTATACCAGTCCAGAAGTTTCAGTTTGTATTAACATTATTTCAGACTACTTCAAACTAGAACATGGTACTAAGACAAGGATGCCCCCGTCACCACTGCTATTTGCAATCGTCATTGAGCCACTGGCAGTTCACTTTCTAAATGCTTATGAGATAAAGGGGATTATAAGAGAAGGATGTGAACAGAAAATTTCACTATATGCAGATGACACGGTACTATATATATCAGATCCACAAAATACTGTGCCTGCTGTCCTAACAGCACTAGCAGAATTTCCAAAGATTTCTGGACTCAAAATTAATTTGAATAAAAGTGCTCTTTTCAGTGATCTCTCTAGCACACAATATTAGATTGGACACCTTCCCTTTTATCATCACAGATCAGTTTAAATACCTAGGGGTAAACATGACCCTACCCTTCATCTCACTTTATCCGGAAGAATTAATGTTGTCAGTATGAATATCCTTCCTAAGCTTCGTTTTCTATTTCAAAACATTCCAATATACAGTACATTAACAAATCATTTTTTTAAAGAAATTATATTCAATCATAACCTAATTTATTTTGAATTCAAAACATCCACTCATCCAAAGGGCGACCCTACAAGGACCTAATTTAATAATTTTATTACTGGGCAGAAATATACATGCTATAAAAACCTGGAAATCGACACAAATAGATGAAAACACACAGACTTGGTCCGCAATAGAGTTAAAATCCTGCAGTGCTTCTTTATATTCCTTGCTTTGTACCCCAGTAAATATGAGTTATTGCCAATATAAAAAAAACAACCCACTTGTGCTTCATTCATTCAGAATATGGAACCAAAGTAAGTAGTACTTCAAGATGGAGAAGCTTTTATCTGTGTTTCCACTCTCTCAAACAAACACAGTTTTTAATGAATGGAAAATGTGCAGGATTAAATCACTTAGAGATATGTACATAGATAACGTCTTTGCATCCTGTGAACCTACCTCCGAACTAGAAACTTCGCTAAACAAAATCTGCCCGATATTCCTCACCTACTTCTATTCCTAAAGAAATATTGATCAGTCTTGAGGACTCAAGACAGCATTTGTGTAATATATAAAAACATTTTAAAGTCCCTCCCATTCAAAGATCCTAGAATACAGTGGGATAAGGATCTCTTAACTCAACATTTCAGAAAGAGTGGATGGCAGCCATGCACAAAATTCACTCTAGCTCCATTTACACAAGGCATACAATTGTTCTTGTAATAATTCTTGCAGCAGAATTTTGGATTAACTTGAAGCTGTATAAGGAACAATTTGAACATCCAGTGAACATTGCATTGCATTAGTCAATCCTACTAGAAATAAATGCATGAATTAATTTCTCAGTATCCTGTATATTTAAAAAATGCCTTAATTTCCCAACATTTTTAAGATGGAAGAAACATGTTTTGGACAATTTTGTAATATGCGCTCTAAATGACATGCTAGAGTCAAAGACAACTCCTAGACTGCAGTGCTGATTCAGTAAAATTAATGGTGATTCCAACTGAGTTAAATAATGACAATATATTGTTGCAATCAGCATCATTCCCTCCAATAATTAACATCTCTGTTTTGTCAGTGTTTAAAGACAAGTAGTTCTCATCCATCCACTCCTTTAATTCATTAACACAACTAATTAAAGACAACATCGGAGAAACTTCATTTGGTCTAAAAGAAAGGTATAACTGCATATGAGTTAAAATTAACATTATGTTTTCTAATGATAGATCCCAGTGGAAGCATGTAAAGTGAAAGCAGTAAAGGTCCCAGTACTGAGCCTTGCGGGATACCATATCTCACTTTTGTGTAAAATGATGGAGTACTGTCAGCACATTTCTGTACATTTTGGAATCAATTTGATTAATAAGAACTAAACCAGCCAGGGACATTGCCTGTAAGCCCAATTTCCATTTTTTGTAGTAAAATAGAATGGTCAATAGTGTCAAATACTGCGCTTATGTCTAACAACGTAATTACAGTGGAGTTTCGTTCATCAGAGGATATCAGAATTCATTTTTAACTGCTTTTTCCATCTCTGTTTTAGATTACTTTTATTGTATTTTGAACCTTACTCATACAAATCCCGGTCAGCATGAAAGTAATGCACGTGCACGCGCTTGCCACCACTCTCCAACTCCTCCCAGAATTACGCCTCTTTGAATATGCAAATCAATATAAATAGCCCTTAAGTTCAGCATTCTGTGGAATGATAACGGCAAAAGCACGGGAGAAATAGAAGAATTTCAGCGCATACCAAGTGGAGGCAAGGAAAAATGTACTATTTGTTGGTTTAAGCAGTGATATAAACAACAGTAACAGAGTGGCGGAGAAACTCGAAAGTTCAAGTTCAGAAAGTTGCAAAGTGTCCGAAATAAATAAGAAGTGGTGAGATATCAAAGGGGCGGCAATTGTAAAATGGATTCAAATGGCAATTGTATTCACTGTGGAACTTTGCCAACATACAGACAAAATTGTTGATTCAAAACCAGGTGTAAAGCTGATAATAAAGAACTTATTGACTTACCGTCAGATCCCCTGTGATATGTACTGTTATTCCAATAAGAATAAGGCTTGCTGCCTATGTACTCTATATAGAAATATTTTTACTTGCAATAGATTTTTGTAATGAATTTCATTTGTAAAGTGAGGATGACAAAATTGTTGCAGGAGAATTACATAATGCCTTTATAATTGATTAGAAAAGTATGACATGAATCACACATATAAGGATGGTATTAGGCTTAAGACAATGCATTACTGTTTATTTTTATTTATTTAGTTTTTTTGTTTTGCATCTTTAATCATGTAACCTACATAGTAATGATAAGCAATTACTCATGTTTTCTTAAATCATAAAATAAGAATACAAAAAATGAGTTAAGTATGAACTTTGAGATTAACATACAATATTTCAGTTCCTTATTTATATACTAACTTTAAAAACTCTGATAAATATTTTGATTATTAAAGTTTAAAATTCCATTTCACACATCTTGCTTAATAATGTACTTACTTCCAATTTAGGGTAAAATCTTTCATTGTTTCTGTATATTTTATATAAAATGTCTGGTGTAAGATCTGAACATATGCTGTTGTAGTACTAACTGTGCAAGCAAAATAATTCAAGAATATGCAAAAAACAACAGAGAAGAAAGGAGTGTTGCAGCATAACAGTGTGTCAACCCTTGTTGGTTTACACTCTGTAAAGAACCTACATGTTCTTCCTGTATTTGTACAGAAATCCTGTAGAAACAGCAGTTTCCTCCTAATGGTCTAAAGATATGCTACTCAATGGTCTGATGACATTAAACTGGCTCTGAGTGTCCACAGATATTCTGAGTGACCAAAATGTCACACGTGTGTTTGGGAGACAAACTCAGGGCTTGTCTAACAGTCATTCCACTCCAAGTTGAGAGTTGGCACTGTAGCCTAATGCTTCTCCTCCTTCCCCTCTGGCAGAACTGATGATCAATAACAGGAAGACATCTGACATCACTTCTGGGTTTTGGTACCTTGAACACGTCCCTTCTGCTTTAACTTCCTCTTAAAGGGTTCCACCTGCCTCTTGACTTCAGTCTACACTGGGCCTATCACATGGAAAAACTTTTTCACCAACTATTTCACTTGTTTTTGTTATTTTCTTTCGATGGCAATTAGTTTGCCAAATCTTTAGCATCTCCCTTGACTTTATTCCCTTACAACATGTATATGATTGTACCATTTACCCAGTCATATTTGTAAACGTTTGGATCCTGCCAAGAAACTGTAGCTCAACACAGCTCTGGAAAGCTGAATACAGAAAAGGGAATTCTTTATTGTGCCAGCAAAATAATTAAAACTGAACTATGTAAGAATTTACCATAGAACAACTGTACTCATAAGCTGATACTTAAACATTTCTATGTATCTACCCCTTTTTTCCATTACAGGGGTGCATGTTGATATTGTTGTGTAGGTTACAATGTAGAAGCCAACCCTGGATTGAATGCCCTTCCATCATTGTCTGTAATCAAATACCCACTCACATCCAAAACCAATTCAGAGTCACCAGTTAACCTTACTGACACTCTTATTATAGTGTGAGAGGAGAAAGAACTAACTGTAGAACACTATATAAACCTGGATAGCACAGTCAAACTCCACACATAACATAACTAGACTGGATTTATTTTCAGTTAAATCTTTTTTTAATAATTAAGGTGAATTAAAGATTACTGGGTTGTTCAGTTAACTTACAGAGTTTAAACAAAATACATTTATTAATTATATTATTAAATTAAATTTGTGTTTGGTGCATTTCATCTGTTGATATAGACTACAATCTGTGACTTACTATTAATTTAAACATACGTGAGGACTGTATTTATACACTACACTGTAAATTGTTTAAATTTAAGAAAGACAGTACACACCATCACAGACAATGAAGTATCTTTAATATAATTTATTCTAGGAGCAATTCAGGCTAAATACTGACATATTTGGTGGTAAACTATGCAATATTGTGTTGTAATACCAAAGCATTAAATCTACAGTGCGTTATATACAAAACACATATGCCATTTGTGAGGTTAAACAGCAACTTACTACATCAGCAAAACTAGCAAGAAAATAAATCATACATTTGGTATTTTCAATGATAGAACAAGACAAGTTACCAGGTAAACAATGCAGACAGCCAAGGACTCAATAAACGTGAGCTAGGGTATGCCATTTCACTGTCACCTGCCATGTGGATAAACATTTCACTGAGAATGTGTAAGAACATAAAGCCCAGCTAACCACAGCTAATCGATAGATAGATAGATAGATAGATAGATAGATAGATAGATAGATAGATAGATAGATAGATACTTTATTAATCCCAAGGGGAAATTCACATACTCCAGCAGCAGCATACTGATAGAAAAAAACAAACAAAAAAAACAACAATATTAAACAAAAGAGTAATAAAAATTTAGGTAAAAACAGACAATAAGATTGAATAATGTTAACGTTTACCCCCCCGGGTGGAATTAAAGAGTCGCATAGTTTGGGAGAGGAACGATCTCCTCAGTCTGTCAGTGGAGCAGGACAGTGACAGCAGTCTGTCGCTGAAGCTGCTCCTCTGTCTGGAGATGACAATGTTTAGTGGATGCAGTGGATTCTCCATAATTGATAGGAGCCTGCTGAGCGCCCGTCGCTCTGCCACGGATGCCAAACTGTCCAGCTCCATGCCTAGAATAGAGCCTGCCTTCCTCACCAGTTTATCCAGGCGTGAGGCGTCCTTCTTCTTTATGCTGCCTCCCCAGCACACCACTGCGTAGAAGAGGGCATTCGCCACAACCGTCTGATAGAACATCTACAGCATCTTATTGCAGATGTTGAAGGACGCCAGCCTTCTAAGGAAGTATTGTCGGCTCTGTCCTTTCTTACACAGAGCATCAGTATTGGCAGTCCAATCCAATTTATCATCCAGCTGCACTCCCAGGTATTATTAGGTCTGCACCATCTGCACACAGTCACCTCTGACGATCACGGGGTTCATGAGGGGTCTGGGCCTCCTAAAATCCACCACCAGCTCCTTGGTTTTGCTGGTGTTCAAGTGTAGGTGGTTTGAGTTGCACCATTTAACAAAGTCCTTGATGCGGTTCCTATACTCCTCCTCCTGCCCACTCCTGATGCAGCCCACGATAGCAGTGTCGTCAGCGAACATTTGCACATGGCAGGACTCCAAGTTATATTGGAAGTCCGATGTATATAGGCTGAACAGGACCAGAGAAAGTACAGTCCATTGCGGCGCTCCTGTGTTGCTGACCACAATGTCAGACCTGCAGTTCCCGAGACGCACATACTGAGGTCTGTTTGTAAGATAGTCCACAATCCATGCCACTAGGTATGAATCTACTCCCATCTCTGTCAGCTTGTCCCTAAGAAGCAGAGGTTGGATGGTGTTGAAGGCACTAGAGAAGTCTAGAAACATAATTCTTACAGCACCACTGCCTCTGTCCAAGTGGGAGAGTGATCGGTGTAGCATATAGATGATGGCATCCTCCGCTCCCACCTTCTCCTGGTATGCGAACTGCAGAGGGTCGAGGGTGTGGCGTATCTGTGGCCTCAGGTGGTGAAGCAGCAGCCGCTCCGTGGTCTTCATCACATGTGACGTCAGAGCGACAGGCCGGAAGTCGTTCAGTTCACTAGGACATGATACCTTTGGGACTGGGGTGATACAAGATGTTTTCCAAAGCCTCGGGACTCTCCCCTGTTCCAGGCTCAGGTTGAAGATGCGCTGTAGAGGACTCCCCAGCTCCAATGCACAGGCCTTCAGCAGTCGTGGCGATACTCCATCTGGACCCGCTGCTTTGCTGGCACGAAGTCTCCTCAGCTCTTTGCTCACCTGCGCTGCTGTAATTGTGGGTGGGGATGTCTCTCTTATGCTGGTATCACCAGAAGGATGGGTGGAGGGTGTAGTACTCCGAGGTGAGAGTGGGTTAGGGTGGTCAAACCTGTTAAAGAAGTTGTTCATTTGGTTTGCTCTCTTCACGTCTCTCTCGATGGTGGCACCCCGCTTCGAGCTGCAGCCAGTGATGATCTTCATCCCATCCCACACTTCCTTCATGCTGTTATTCTGCAACTTTTGCTCCAGCTTTCTCCTGTACTGCTCCTTCGCCGCCCTGAGCTGGACTCCGAGTTCCTTCTGCACGCGCTTGAGCTCATCCTGATCACTGCCTTTAAAAGCCCTTTTCTTCTGGTTCAAAAGGCCCTTGATGTCACTTGTAATCCTTGGCTTGTTGTTAGCATAGCAGCGTACTGTTGTTACTGGAACTACAATATCCATACAGAATTTGATGTAGTCAGTAGTGCAGTCAACAACCTCCTCAATGTTCTCATTATGTGATCCCTGCAGGATATTCCAGTCCGTAGTTCCAAAGCAGTCCCTCAGAGCCTGCTCTGCTTCAGGGGACCACTTCCTGAATGAGTGTGTGGTTGCAGGTAGCTCCCTCACTCTTGGTTTGTAGTGAGGCTGAAGCAGAACCAGGTTATGATCTGCCTTCCCAAGCGCAGGCAGCGGGATGGCGCTGTATGCGTCTTTAACGTTTGCATACAGTAAGTCAATAGTCTTATTTCCCCGGGTGTTACAGTACACATACTGGGAGAAGGCAGGTAATGTTTTGTCCAGCGTCACATGGTTAAAATCTCCAGCGATTATCACAAGCGCCTCAGGGTGCTGCGTTTGTAACTTAGCAACAGTACAGGTGCTGGTCATAAAATTAGAATATCATGACAAAGTTGATTTATTTCAGTAATTCCATTCAAAAAGTGAAACTTGTATATTAGATTCATTCATTACACACAGACGGATGTATTTCAAATGTTTATTTCTTTTAATGTTGATGATTATAACTGACAACTAATGAAAGTCCCAAAAGTTCAGTATCTCGGAAAATTAGAATATCAATTAAGACCAATGCAAAAAAAGGAATTTTAGAAATGTTGGCCAACTGAAAGGTATGAACATGAAAAGTATGAGCATGTACAGCACTCAATATTTAGTTGGGGCTCCTTTGGCCTGGATTACTGCAGCAATGCGGCGTGGCATGGAGTCGATCAGTCTGTGGCACTGCTCAGGTGTTATGAGAGCAAATGTTGCTCTGATAGTGGCCTTCAGCTCTTCTGAATTGTTGGGTCTGGCATATTGCATCTTCCTCTTCACAATACCCCATAGATTTTCTATGGGGTTAAGGTCAGGCGAGTTTGCTGGCCAATCAAGAACAGAGATACCATGGTCCTTAAACCAGGTACTGGTAGCTTTGGCACTGTATGTAGGTGCCAGGTCCTGTTGGAAAATGAAATCTGCATCTCCATAAAGTTCGTCAACAGCAGGAAGCATGAAGTGCTCTAAAACTTCCTGGTAGACGGCTGCGTTGACCTTGGACCTCAGAAAACACAATGGAC
Source organism: Erpetoichthys calabaricus (assembly GCF_900747795.2). NCBI lineage: Eukaryota > Metazoa > Chordata > Cladistia > Polypteriformes > Polypteridae > Erpetoichthys > Erpetoichthys calabaricus. The sequence continues at coordinate 113,526,293 of NC_041402.2, forward strand.
CAACACCAGCAGATGACATGGCACCCCAAACCATCACTGACTGTGGAAACTTTACACTGGACCTCAAGCAACGTGGATTCTGTGCCTCTCCTCTCTTCCTCCAGACTCTGGGACCTTGATTTCCAAAGGAAATGCAAAATTTACTTTCATCAGAGAACATAACTTTGGACCACTCAGCAGCAGTCCAAAGGCGAAACGCTTCTGACGCTGTCTCTTGTTCAAGAGTGGCTTGACACAAGGAATGCGACAGCTGAAACCCATGTCTTGCATACGTCTGTGCGTGGTGGTTCTTGAAGCACTGACTCCAGCTGCAGTCCACTCTTTGTGAATCTCCCCCACATTTTTGAATGGGTTTTGTTTCACAATCCTCTCCAGGGTGCGGTTATCCCTATTGCTTGTACACTTTTTTCTAGCACATCTTGTCCTTCCCTTCACCTCTCTATTAATGTGCTTGGACACAGAGCTCTGTGAACAGCCAGTCTCTTTAGCAATGACCTTTTGTGTATGGATGGATTGATTCTGAATGTGACTGCGAGAATGAAAAGTGAATTAAAAAAAAAAAAAAAAAAAGGTAACCTTTACCAGTATCATAAGTTACACCGGCTGTTACAGACTGAAATCAAATTTATGTTGTTATTCTAAAATTGTAAGAATAAGAGCAGTTCACTTCTCGACGTGGAGCCGTGCAGGATCGAACTCGTCACCCTCTGATTCCCAGTCAGGAGCTGATACCATTACGCCACCATGGCGGTTGTAGTAAGAGTGTCAATGTGGCATGCTAACGCGGCTTTTTTTTTTTTGTGCAGTTATATTTTTGAATAAAAGCGCACGTGTTCTCTTATTTGTACCTTTTGTGAAAGTGTTTCTTTGATATATAGACTTCAGGCTTCATACGTTATATAGTTTATGCCTACATTTTGTCATTTACTATTAGAATATGAAAAACGTTTCTGTTTTAAAAATGTGTTTGCACAGACTACTATAGAAACGGAACACACATGAAATGCGTGTATTCCAAATAACGCTATATTATTTCCACTCTAAAACTCCACTTCAATCCCAGATAATCAAATCAAGGCAAGGCATGAGCTAGGAGAAGTTCGTTCTAAGTCGGTGGGGGGATGGAATAGCTGGCTGCTAGTAAGCTTGTGTTTATCAGCACATTTAGATGATAAAAGACTCTGGCGGAGAGGTGCAAACGGATTTAAGATGCGATTTAAGGTGGGACGGATTTACGAGTTTTTTCGTAGGCTCTGGTAATTCTAGTGTTAAAGCAGTACCTATTGATGCTATTCTGATAAGCTCCTACTTCTATACAAAAATGCATAGAAGTCTTTTCAGTAACATGAAGAGTCAGTTTATGATATGTTTAACTTACCATTAAACATATTCTTAGACTTTTACTATACTGTATAAATAAATAAAAAATTTACCTTGCATTCTTTTCTGTGTTATTAAGCAGAAAGTCTATTTTAATTAATATTAATAATAGATATGAATTGATTGAAGGATGTGAACTATACATTTTGCAATGTGATCAAAATTTGCAATCCATGGTTTAAAAAAGTATGTACAATTAAAATAACTATACACAAACTCCTTACATTTATTTAATGATTTAGTGTGCTTATGGAAATGGTTTTGAACACTTCTGAATGTTGCCATCCTTGTGTCTACTGGGAGATTAACTGGAGAAATACAGTTAGTAAATTGCTAAGGATATTTTTTCCCTTATTATGGTAAGTATGAATACAATATTACTATATAATAAGTAATTTGTTATATTATTCTGTTAAAAACTAAACTTAATAAAATGCTGTAACTGTGTATAGAGATTTTGCACCACTGAACACTGAATTACTACTAATTGATCTTTTACAAAAATGAAGCCCCATGCATTCTTCATAGCATCAATTTAAGAAATCAGTCATGCACTATGATCTGCTTTTTTCTCGTATTTAGGTTTTAAACCGTAATGCAATACCCTGCCACAAAAATATGGCCTTAGTCCAGTATTGTGTACGTCAGTTCCAAGCAGATGTCTTAAGCCATGAGGCAAAAATACTGCACCCAAATGAACCTTCACCAAATCTTCCACATTGCCTCTCAGAATGCCAGTTTTTGTGAATTCCATCCAGATGGGTTCAATCAACCAGATGATGTATTTCAGGCCAGCAGTCTCCTTGGAGAGAAATAGATTAAAGAAACAAGCAATAATACAATGAAAAATGTGCAGAGTACAATAAATGATATCATGGTCTTTAGTAAAACAAAAGATCAATTGAGGTTTATATACACATTTTAACATTATCTAAACGCAATCACTATGAGCAAACTTCACATTTATATTTTTTCAGTGAAGTGGCTTCATTTTGAATAATTCATTATTTTCAATTATTTTTGTATAGCACAAATTACTGAGAGCAGGCTCAAAGCATTTACATGTACTCATTGGTTTTCAAACTCCGTCTTGGGAACCCCATGTGATTACAGGCTGTTGTTTCAAGCAATTTTTGTTTTTAATTGAATTCCTAGGCTAACTTGGTGTTTGTAATTCCTAGTTTCTATGTCTTAGGACAATATGGAAATTACAATCATTTATTTGTTACATCTTTGTTACATCAATTTTTTTTTACATGCTTTTTGAGATTTTCATCATCGGCATGACTTTTACTCTGCAGTTCCAGGGGTTTATGGTTATTTATTGTATTATTTATTAATTAGCATGTCAGTGAGCTTGTTAATGAAATAATTGAAACCTTTTGGCATTCAGTGTTGTTTGCCTAGGTGTCTGCTCTATTCTTAGTTATTTTGTCTTTATTAGGGCACTAAGTTACGCATTTAAAAAATATTTCTAAATGTTTCATAACTATGAAAAATTGCAATTTTGTGCCATTCTGAATGCAGAAAAAGAGAAAAAAGACCAGCTAATTAAAATAGATCAATTAAAAGTAAATTAGAATTAATACTAATTGGAAAACTGGTTGAAATAAAAACCTGCAGCCACATGTGGTCCCCAGTACTGATTGTGGGACAATACTGCCAGAGTATTAACAGTAAATTATTAAAAAATACAATATTCATATACTGTATGTGTAATGGGTATTATCCATTAAATTTTTTTATTTTGAAATAATCTAAGCACCAAAATTCTCGTCAAGACAGGTGGACAATATTTTTAGTCATTTTAACTTCATAATTTCTTATTTTTCTGTTTGACCCCAATAAAACCCCAGAAATACCTGAGAATATTGCACTACAGTTGACCCCTGCGAAAACGAGGTTCAGGGTTTGCGGCCTCATTCGTTTGTGGATTTTTTCTTAAAACCTAACTAATAATTGTTAGCAGAAACCACAAATATCCTCCTAAATTTTTATGGCTTTTTTTTGTGGCAATACTGCACTGTAGAGAGAACAAGAAGCAACCAATAGAGGAAAATACGGCTTGGAATGATGAAAATAGACAATCCGAGAGCATTGTACTCTACTAGAATTTGAAACTGTAACTCCCAGCAGTCCCTGCAGTGGCTCTGATTGGTCTTCTGCTGAGGGTGCAGCTACCCCTTACAAAAGCAAGCAGCTCATTCTTGTTATGAATCTTTGGCTACACAAAACAGCAAACAAATGAGACCTCTAAAAGACCCACAGAACAGATCCCACCAAAGGCAAGCTGGATCCAGGAAAATGAGGGGCATAAGGCATGACAAGTCTCTCATTCTTGAAAATATCTTACTCTAGTGAGAACTGTGTAATAGTAGCTGGAGCAAAGGAAAGTCCCAGAAGAAATCTTTAAAAATTAAGATTTTATTTTAAAAAATTTAAAAATAACAAAATGCTCAAATAAACAACAAAGAATTTCCTAAATGGAAAAAGGCAATCCTAAGTGAGCAAGTCCCAAAACACAATTTGAAAGCAAAATCAAAGAATAAGAGCAGAAAGAATAAGAAAAAGAGAATCCAACAAAAAAAAAGCAATACCTACAATAGACACTAAAGTGAATTCAAATGAAATGTAGAGGACCTTGCTTTTCCATCTTGCCTTTATAAGGCTGGGGGCAGTCTCTTAGCAGTGATGTAAGGGATGGTCCTGCCACCTGGGGTTCCTCTCACAAAACACAAGGAACATAATGACATTTAAAGAAATAGTAAATAAATAGTTCTAAACATAACAAAAATTAAAATACATTAAGCAGAATGACTAAGTGATAACTGAATAGAACGACATTAAAAGAACTTTGTAATAAATGATCCAATTTGATAAATGAAAAAGAAAAGTAATATAAACATAAGCCAGAGAAGAAACTCAGTCTAAAACACAGCATGGGCCCTCCTCAAAGAGTGGCTTCCAGATACTCCAAACTATATTCAAAAACAGCTCATAGTAACCAAAATGTTTGTATTTTGAACAAGGCAATCAGTTAGGAAGACTGAGGTCCTGCAGAGTGGACAGGATGAGAAGTCTGTAGCCCAGCAGGGCGATGGAGGCAGGAAGACAGTGGCCTGGCAGGGGTGACTGGACAGCAGGCAGGACACCTTCCAATTGGGACAAATGGACTGTGGGAAGAAAGTTAAGAGGAGAGTTCTTAAGACTAATACTCACCTCTTGACTGCCATTGTCAATTGGTGGTAATGCCATCTCTGCGTACTTTGACAGCATTGATCGACCTCCTGACAACACTCTGCCAGCGGAGCAGGCACCAGCATGGAACTCTCAGGGAATGAAGCAGGCACTAGGTGAGGGGATCAAAAATGTTTCAGCAAAAATATTTCAGTAAGTGGCTTAAAACAAATGGCAGTAGAAAGAACAGTAGGTTTCTCAACAATGGTGGAAACTAACAAGACATTAGGCAATTCCATAACAGAGACAATACCTGCATGTAGATGATTCAATAGTGGAGGCAAAAGTCACCGGAGTGGAGCACTCAAATAATTGAGCAATAACCATTTCAAACTCAGACTTTGGTTCAAAGGAGATGACTGCAAACATGGGTATAGGTGAGTTAATGTTAGCAATAGAAAACACTGACACTGGTGGCTTAACCAAAACAACAGCAGACAGTGAAGATTTGGGCCTGGGTTTACTCTGAACAGATTTGACTAGAGGCCCATACTGGTCGAAGAGATACTGGATGTTAGCTTGACTTATTCATACATAACCTTCAATATCACAGAAGTTAACATACTCCTCCAGGATTTTCATTTTGGCTTAAAAGGAGTTGGCAAGGGAAGCTTAGCCATTAAATCTTGCAAATGTTTAAAATAAGAACAGCAGGAAGTGAATGACTACTAAGGGCAGTACAATAATCACAAAAGATTCCATTAAACCACAAAACAGATTGCTGCAAAATACCGTATGTAACTCTGTGCAGAATTACTTCTCTGGCCACAGTTTTCATTTTGTTTTTGGTGGTACATTTTGCTGTGAATCACTGGCCCCACAAAATAACGTAGTTATGTGGCCTCTAAAAATCCCACAGAATAGATTTCACCATAGGAAGCCTTACCCAGGGGAATGGGAGGCTTAAAATCTGACTAGATCTCAAAAAGGAAACAAGCCTTAAAGTAAAAATAAAACAGCAAATAGTGTCACACTGTTGAAAATGTCTCACCAGCGGGAGAATCATGTAACTCCAGCTGGAGTAAAGATAAGTCTTAAATCTTTATAAACTGAAGATTGTATTTACAAAAAAAGATAAAAAGTGCAAGATGCTTAAAAATGAAAAAAAAAAAAACAGTTGCCTAAAAGGCAATCCTTCATAAAGAAGTCCCTAAAACATGATTTAAAGCAAAAATCCAAGAACAGCAGCTGAAAGAATCAAAAAAACAGAACCCAAACAAAAATAGCAATATTTACAAATTAACTTTGAAACAAACTGAAATGAACAGCAGAGGAAGTCACTTTTCTACCTTGCCTTTATAGGGCTAGGAATGGCCCCTTAGCAGTGATGCAAAGAGTGATCCCATCTCTTGGGCCTCCACCCATGAAACACAAGGAACATAATGACATTAAAAGAAATGATACATAAATAATTCTAAACAGAACAAAAACAATAATACATCGACCTTGTTGGTGTTAACCCCAAGCATCTCTCAGGCTCAGAATTCCATGTAAATATGGTTAATCCCAAGTAGGACTCGGGTTAACCAATTTTGATGAGACATGACAAATTAAGACTGAATAAAAATAAGAAAAATATTCTGCTGTAGTTTCATGAATGAAATAATATTATACTGCAAAAAAATCTTGAATGTTTCAAGATAATACAATATTCATAAGTGGAGCGGAACCTTCAACAAAAAAACATAATGGTATGTAAATGAAAACCTATAAAGCTGGTTTTAGAACAAAATGAAAATTGACAAAATGAACAATTAGTTAAATAGTGACAATAATGGGCATTGGTTAATAGACATTGACATGGATAATGACACTGTACAATCGAACCACTGTGACATGCTTGGTGAATTCTATCCCATGAAGGTTCACCATGGTGCAAGTATCTTCGTAGCAGAAACACAAAGTTACTGTGTTTATGTAGAAGGACAAGAAAAACATTAGCTCCCAAAGCATACTTTATAATATGGTAACTGTCAATGTTTGTGGGAGGGGAAATGTGAAAGTTACTAAGCTTTGCACTGTGGTAGCCTACAATAACATAATAGGCACATCACTCATGCGATTCAGCCACTAACATTCTTCCCTTGTGTGCAAGGAACAAAAAAAATATTTTAAGCAAAGTGTGCAAAGAAACTTGATTTTACTATCCTGATTGCAACATTAGGCTGTGCATTAGTAATTGTTTCAAAACATACCACAGAAAGAACGTACTAAAACTGCATTTGAACATGTACTAAAACTTTTGTTGATGTTTTGTAATTTATGTGTTTCAGTTACACATAAAAGTTTATTTTTCCTTTTGGAAAGGTTTTAGGCTCATTTTTCTGGGGATAAAAATAATGCTAAGGAGGTTAAAAATAACCAACCAAA